>NC_056726.1:522452580-522545080 GCF_019279795.1 Protopterus annectens | reverse complement strand
TGAAGAGGCCATAAGAAGACCGAGACATGCATGTCCACAGCTAGTGGAGTTTGGCGTTATTGACCTGAATTTGGCCATAACAGACTTAAAAAAGAAAAAGTTGAGGGCATTCAGAACTTCCATATTGATGAAACACCTGATGTCCTTAAGGGGTCATTTGTATGTATCCCATGTTACCTCTAATAGAATAGGTTTTGAGGAATCCCACAGTGGATGATCCTAGCTTAGCTGGGTTTTTCTTTGTTTTTACTGATTATTTTTTTTCTCTGTGACCTTGTTACTTATTGTTTTACTTTTTGTACCTAAGAAGAATAATTCAAAAAGAAGGGGTCACAGTACAACAGCCTTGTGGTTCGCCATGTAACCCCTGCTGGGATAAATTGTGAACTTTCTACTTTGACTTTGGCTTAACCACTGAATTACACATGAAGTGAGATTTAATGTTTTTTCGTTTCCCAGTTATTCACTTATATGACGTAATGTTCAATGCTTTAGAAAGATCCAAAGGGTAAAATTTACATTGTTGGCCTGTCATCTTGTCCAGCTGTTACCTCTTCAAAGAATTCCAGAAAATTTGAAGGACAAGATTTCACCTTAACTGTTTCATAACTAACAGAATTAGGCCTGCCCCCATGCTATTTTGAATGAGCTGTCCTATGACACTCCATGATTTTGCCTAGGACACTGGTCAGCCTGATGGTTCTAAAATTGTTTGAGACTGATGTAACCCTCTCCCCGCTGCTGATATAGGTGGCCCTCTTCCCCAGTAGGTACAGATAGGTTCATAGGTGTGTACTAAGCTAATGGCCCTGGAGCCTTTACAAGCCTAGCCCATAGGATTACCCTGGCATTGTGCTACCTGACCTTAGTTCCTAGTGCCTCTGTCGAGTAGAGCCATTGGAGTGATCCCCGGGCTGAATTTTCTATTTCTTATCCACTCATCAGGATTTCTCTTGAAGAGGGTCAGTGAGGTCCTAAAATTGAGTTTTAGAATTCTTTTGTTTTTCAATAGACTCGTGCGGTGCATGCTTAGAGAGGTTGTGCCACATTAAAACAGTGTGGCATTTCAAGAATGCAAGGGAAAAAATAAGCAAATTTGCTGGTGAATAGGAGTTCGTTGTGACATTAGTCTGGAAGTTTAGGTTACTAGTTTGGTTGAAAAATGACAAATTTGATAAGCCAAGCAGTCCCTTCATGCTGACAGATTATTTTGTTTTTGTGTTTTAGAAATTCTGTGTTTAGATGTTTAATTACAAGCTCTTTCACTGTTTTCACTGAATCAACAAAGTTTGTTTTTAATGCTTGCTCTGTAGTGTAGTGAGATGGGATAAAGCCCTGACTGACATTCGGATAACTGCAGTTCAAGAAGTGGCTTTGCTACTGGGACAGCTGGGGGACAGGTGATGGGAGTGAGTAGCTGATACTGGTTTGCTCAGGTTAGAGACATGGAGTGCAAGAGGATGCTTGCATGCCACAAAAGAAGCCAGAAATGAGGACCCTGGCTTGGTGAATCCCAGGCAGGTGATGGTAGTTATCATTTACATGTGGGTGCAAGCTCAGATACATGCTTGTACAGATACAGACATGCACAAAAACAAACTGCATAGAATACCCTGTAATGATAGAAAGACTCGCATTAGTCTTGAGAGATGGGCTTAGGGCCTTCAGCGACATACACTTTTTCACTGCTAGGATGCCAACAATGGCACTGATCACTTGTATTACTGTCTGGATTATGGTCCTTCTGGTCAGCTGTCATCTCCTCTCTTGGGGTATCCCAGTACAGGGGGAATGAATATGCTCAAGACTGATAGATGGGGCTTGATGGATGGCAGGCACAGAATCCAAAAGCACATAGAAATAAAACGCATTGCTTTTTTATTTTTGTGTTTTGATGTTCATCTCTAAAGAATTCCACATTATTTTGTATGCTTGAAATCCTTGTTTGGATATTGGCAGGTACATACCAGTTGCTTACTGTTTTGCAGAAACTTCCACCCTGTTAGTTATGTTTATGAATGTGCACGATGTGCTTTGTACAGTTAATTTAGGGGACTGAAGTTATGTATAGTCTTGCTTTTAAAGCTAAAAATCGAGTCATTCATCCAGTCTTTTTCCCTGTTCCTTTTCTTAGGCAACCACACAAATCCCTTTTACACATTCTTAAATTTATTTCCAATGCAGTTCAGAGGTGAATTCCATGCTATAGTTTAGGTAAATGATTTGGTTTGCATGGCACACTGTCCACTGATTTTAATTAATCATCCAGATAAGGTTGCAAACATTGAATTTGTAATTGAGAATTCACAAAAGTGAATTAGTGCAGTTGTGCTGTACTGCAGCTATATTGCAGCCTAGATATTCTGAATATTTATAGTCATTGCTGCAGAAAGTCTGCACAATTTAAATTCTAGTTTTAATTAGAGTGCTATTTTATGTATCATTACTGTGAGAAGACTAGAACAAGTCACGTAGATGTGTCGCTGTAATGTTAATATGCAATGTCTCTATACTTGAGAAGAGTGACATTTAAAATTTTCTGAGGAAATGTAGCAATTGCAGCAAACTCTTCTAAGGTTGAAAAGAAATTAAACCACTTCCTGAATACACTTAGAATTAGATTACAGATATATGCTGTGTGATTGAAAAGGGATTTCCCCCATCAGGTTATTTTGCTTTACATTTGCAAGTACATATTTTTAAATTTAACAAATTAATGATTTTAGCAAATATTTTTAAGTATTTCGTCCACTTCATGAAGTAATAACAGCTTTGTTTCAATTCAACAGATATTGCCGTGGTAGAGATGACTGATGCATTTCGACAGCCATCTTTGTTTTACCATCTTGGAGTGAGAGAGAGCTTCAGTATGGCTAACAATGTTATTTTGTATTGTGACACAAATTCAGAGACCCTACAGTCTTTGAAGGTAAGTATTGTCATCTGGAAGTAATTATTTTGTTTCATTTGTCACAAGAGACCAAAACTTCTTAACTATTCCAGTGAAGGGAAAGGGATTATTCAGATATTTAGTACAAGTCTTGAGTTTTTCAGGAGTTTCCTGTACTGAAAACTATTTACTGCTGTCATTTTGCTTTGGCTTTTGCCTATTACTCAGTTGTGTACACTGTGCTCTGTCCATTTCTTCCTCTTCTGCCTCCTATGTAGGCTCTGAACAAGGACATCTGCAAGTGGCATGGATAATAAGCCTTCCAGGTAAACAGATTCCTCATTGGTCCTGAACAAGGACACCTGCATTTGAGAACTATGCTAAACCATCTGGTTGGTTGCCCCTTAATCCCTCTTGCAACTCACAGCCTCAGTCACTCCCTCACTCATGTGACTTTCTGCCTGCTTGAGTTGGTGAAGAGGCATACATTTGTATTTGTACAAATAAAAGTAAAATCACATTTACTTATGTATCTCATGCCTGACTCTCCCGCCTGTACTTGTCTTTCTTCAACACTGTTCTCCTCGGTCTTCGTCACTACTCCCCCCCCCCCCCCCCACACACACACCTCTTGCATCCACTCTAACTTGCATTTTATTTCTGTAACCTACTTTATCGGGCTACATAATGAACTTTGTATAACTGTAGTTTATAATACTTGCACCCCCCATGCTAAACTGTTTTTGCTAAACCCAGACACTCGGGCTAATTACTCACTGCCTTATCTCAAGTTCTATCCCCACCAAACCATAACCCCCAAACTACGCATTACAAATTTTCTGTATTGTTAATGACCTATGCAGAATACAGGTAACTCCCTTTTCAACCACTTCAAAGTGTACACAAATTCAAACAATGTGTCCATCAACCTCTGTGAAAATTACTTTGCTATGCATTTCGCTATACCACAGTGCCATCAAAAACTGAAAAAATTCCTTGTCATAAGTAATTTAAATGCTAGAAGCATAAACAGTGGAGTTCAGAGCGGCACAGACAAGGGGTACTGAGGATAATATAAACTTGGTTACAGCCCAATGCTAATCTCCCACCTTCTCCAAGTAACTGTAAAATCTGCCTACAAAGCAAATCAATCTTCATTAATCTTCAGGTGTTGGCATGCTTTGATTCTGTGGCTGTAACTTTTGCAGAATGTTTTGCACATCTCCTTTCTCATTATTCTTTGTTTCTCTTTCCTCCATTTCCCAATTTCTTCCCACCACAAAATGTGCGTAGTTGGACTCTACTGGCCTCAGGCTACATATTTGGATTTATCATAGCAAGTTCTTTCCTTTTTCTTCCAAGATGTTGAGTATTATGCTGTTTAACGGTGACTTCCCCTTATGATAGGGTGTTCCTGCCCTTCAGTCTCTTATTGAGACTTCTCTTCCCTCTTCCTGGTCCTGCAGTAGATTGCCAGTATTTATCTTCATCTTCTTTGTCAGTTTAGGCCTTGGTCCTCTCTTCCAATTATTACACATACTTCTAATATGTGTGACTTTGGCAGACAGATTCTCTGCCATCAGTTATGACAACTATATTTATTGCTTCATTCTAGAGCATGAGTCAGAGTCTTGTGCTATTTCTGCAAGTTTTAATGAGGCAAATATAAGGTGGTGTAGGAAGCAGCTTTGTGCCTTATTGTGGATGCATTATGTTAAACAGAGGTCTCAGTCAGGCCTTCACCCCTCAATCCTTGGTTCTCTTACCTTTCCAGACAGGCAAAGGGGTGTCCCGTTATTCTTTTTCTCATAGTTCTCCAGTGAAGACAAGCCTTTCTTGGTTTACCCAGTCTAAGAAACCATTTTTCATTGTTTGACAAGTTAAACATGCTAAGCTGATTAAAATTAAAGTCACGCCTCCTCCTATACAACCCGTTGTGAATTCTCCTGTGCTGGAATAGTCTCCTCCTACTGTCCCAGACTCTTCAGCTGCTGTTGAGAACTCTACTTCAGGTCCGGTATCTTCTGTAGTTTCAGTTAATACCCGAGCGTGAGGAAGCTTATGTTCTTCTGTGAAGTCAGGTGGCCTGTTGCTCTTCAGGTTATTAATTATTCCATGCTGGCCAGAGCTACTGTGGAACTTCAGTAAAAGTGGATAGCGTTAGTCCCTCATCTCTTTTAGGCCCATCAGTGAAATGAAGATGGATCTGCTGTTGAGTGCTTAGTTTTCTCCAGGACAGTTTGTTCTAAATATATAGACGTTTTTTGCTCTTAAAATGAAATGTGAGCATATGAATTGGTGTTGTGGTATTTCATTAGTTGTGATTTCCTACTGGCTGTGCCTCAGGTATTGGGTGGGCTGGCACTGGTGCCCTCAGCATCTACCCCTTTCCCTCCAGCTCTGGGCAGTTCTGTGTCATCATTGGGAAGTGGCATGGCTGGTCTAATCTTGGCCTGTCTTGTGCAAACTTACCTGTCTGCCATGGAGGTGACCTGACTGGCCTCCATCTTTGGTTTCTTCTGGCCCTAAGTTGGTTCTTCTAATGTTCCCTCAGCACCGGTTGGCCTTGTGTTGGTTCAGTATTAGGAGGCTCTGTGCAAGCTAATCAGATCTAGTGTTTAGAACGTCTAACATTGGCTGCTTTTGCACTGACTGCAATGTTTGGGGGGCATCCACACAAGCATTGCCTGTTCCAGTGCAGGACTGTGAAACAGTTTTGTCAAGACACCCTGCAGAGGTGGGTTAGTGACCTTTGACTGTTGCATAGCTGTCTCCCTGACAACTGTCTTCGTTTTCTGATATAGACTGCTATCCAGAAAGGCCATGGAAGAGAACCAGTATCTTCCGATGGAAGATGAATGGTTTGTATCTCCATCCCTACCTTCAGAAGGCATGAAATTCATCAGGATTTTGCAGATGATGGAAGAAAAGGGAAAGTGACCCTCTTGGAACTTCACACGAACAAGTTTGCAAGAAGTTTGCAGAGCACATCAGTCATCCTCTGGGTGGCTCCTTCATTTGTTGACATTATTGAAGATGCAGGAAATATAGAATAGAATAACTTGGCCACTGTGGCTGTATATCTTAGGAAAATGTATACAATCTTCAAACCTTGCCTGCTTGTACTATTTGGTGGAGACTCCTAACCCAAATGTGACTATTTCTTTGGCCATCCTGAGGAACAATCCTACTCCTCACTCAGTCTGTCCATTACTCCCCAACAAGGATTCAAGCCCTTGTGTCTCATGGCTCTAATTTACATAATTCAGATACTAGGTTTTTAGGAGAACATCTGTGATGAGGTGTTGCATACTTCTGAGGGCCTTCCTGCTGGAGTGGTTAAGGAGAAAGTCTTCATTCTGACTGCAACATCTTTTGCAGCCCCGTAACCATATGATCCAAAATTGTCCAGGCCATTCTCTTTAATCTCTGACTAGCTCAAATCGGCTCAGCAGTGAAAACTTTTCCAGGGTGTAGCTCAGGGCATCCCCTTATAATACTGTACACTAGCTAAACTCTCCAGACCTAAGACACTGGAAAACAGCCATAGTATTTTCAAACTTTTCACAGGATTTCTCATATGAAATTTTGAAGACTTTCATTTAGATTTTTCTTTAAGGTTGGTCCTGCCTTTTTCTGCATTTTGGGATGAGTTTTGCATATTTTTGTCTGTTTTGATCAGGTTATTTTTTCAATTTGTCATCTCCTTAGGCTGAAGTTTCTGCATCATTTATTTTCCCTCTCCTTTCTCTGCATTTTTACCAGTGGATGGAATTTTTAGTGTTAATATATTTGGCTAAGGCTACTCAATTTACATGTCCTTCCATATCACTGTTGCAGTATTCCTCACTGAGGGGATCTTCTGCCAAGTATAGCCCAACATCTGGCCAGTGTACCAAAGCCTTTAGATTTTATAGGCACGATATGTCATGTGTGCTCCCCATGGAGGGTATGAAGGTGACCTACAGGTGTAAATTCCCAGAACTACTTTGCTGCCATTCCAAATGCCATTATCGAACGTCGGTCTGAATGCCCATCTGTTGTGCTGGTTACCAAGCCATCTTCAGAATAGTGCCCCATTGAAGTTTCTTCTGTATTTTTTCCTCAGTGTTATTGTTACTTGTTTTCATATCATCCCAGGAGGGGAAAATGTCAGTGTGGGTGGGAAATTTCACATAAAGACCATTATGACCAGTGTCTCTTTTGCCTAGGTGCTTCTCATGACCATACACAGTGCTCTGTCTATCAAACATTTGCCCCCTAAAACCCTCCATAGTTGTTGATCTTTCCTCTTCATACACCTTGAGAATCAATGTCTTCATTTGTTGGCTCAGGGTGCTATGGCAGAATCCTGCTGTCCTGAGGGACACCCAACTTCCAAGAAAAAGGCCAAAAAGTGTAGGCCTGATCCGCTTGCTGTCCAGCATCCACCAGACATCTCTGTCTAGAAGCTAGTGAAAGCCGTGAAGAATGCCTGGTGCTTGCATCAGATTCCTGTGCTGCAACTCCATTGGAAACTGGCATGGATCTGACCTTTCACACATCCTCTGAGGCTTTTCAGACATCTGCTCCAGATGTTGAGGGGAAACCATGACTGATTATTTCCAAAGGGACGAGGAGTTTTCTCAGATTTTAGTCCTGTAAGAGATTCCTGCTGTGCTCACTGAATTCGCCCAACAGGCTGAGCCACTGATGGTTGTTAGGGTAGATGTCTTGCTTAAGAAAAAGCAAATGACCAAGCGTATTACCCCTATTGCTATATATCCCCAATATGAATGGCAGATTTTATTTGAGGCTTGTTCAATGCTTTGATGGCCTTAAAGCCTCCTCAAAGGGGTGTCCATCCCTGGACTATCATACCAGCTAAGAGGACAAGGGATCCGGATTCCTCTCAAATTCCTTCTCTAGCCTATGGCTCAGAGGAAGAGGATTCCTGTACCCCAGATTCCATCTTGGAATAATTACTACTGCTCATATGATGGAGTACTTTAACTGGGATTTCCCCTGGGTCTCTGCCATACTAAAGAGATGATATGAGTTTCTACTAATGGAGTCTCCTAAGCCATCTGCAATTCCTCCTCTGTTAGCACTTTTGGACACCTGTGCTGCCTTTGTTGCTCGTGACTCTCAGCCTCTGGCCCCTAGGAGACCTGATAGATTCTATAAGGTGCCGGAGGGCTGCAAATCTTTAAATATCTTTATGCTGACCCTTCTGTGGTTTCAGTTTCAGCTGGTAAGCCTTTTATACTTCTGCCTTATTCTAACCTCCTTCCTTCTGACAGGTCTAGTAGAGCTATAGAGATGTTGGGTAAAAAAGTATATACTGCTGCCACATTGACATTCTGAGCTATTAATTACTAAATCCACATGGCTAGGTATGTCTTAGTTATCCTTTTTCAGGTAGCTAAGGTTCTGTCTAATCTTTCTGTTTCAGAAGGGAAAGCTTCAGCTCTTTCCTTGCTTAGGGCCACCTCCCAGGTCACTCACCACTCCATAAAATGCAGTTATGATGCTGCTGGTGCCTCTTCCAGGGCTGCTGCCTTTGGGTCTGTGATGAGGCATTGTCTTGACTTTGTCTTCAGGCCTTGCCTGATGATAATGAAGCCAAACGTTTGGATTCTCCTTTGGACAACAAAAATCTTTTTGGGTCAGCTGCTGCTGTCTTGTTCAGGTCCCTCCTGGATAAATTTAAGGCCATGCAGTAAGTCGAACATATTTTTGTCTCACCTATACCCAAATTCCAGGGGAATTACCCTTCTAAATCTACCTTTGTTCACAAACAAAACTCATCAGTCTCCCAAAGGTAAGAAAAGGTCCATGCATACTCCTCCTGCTAAGTCCACTCAGACTCTTAGTTCTCAGAAGACTTGTATCAGGAGAAGCCTGTTTCTTTTAACATTTTGCCTTCTCTTTGTCTTGGCCAGGTCCCCTTGTGTCTCTACCTTTTTCTGTCCCTCCTAAATTAGCAACAAATCACCTCAGACTCTTGGGTGCTGTCGGTCATTTGTCAAGGGTATTTTATGATAGGGAAATTTCTTACTCCCTTTTCAGACATTCCGCTACCTCCACCAGACCATATCTCTCTTTCTCTTCCCAGAGGTTTTGCAGTTCCTTTTGGATCAGAGCACCATTAAACCTGATCCACCTACCCAAGTGGGAAGAGGTGTTTACTCCAGGATGTTTTTGGTTACATGGAAGGAGGGGACTTGGAGACCAGTTCTGAACCTCTCTCTCCTTAAAACTTTTCTCAAAGTCCCTTCTTTCAGGATGCTCTCTCTCTTCAGACTTTTCCTCTTATTCTTCTCCAGGCCTCCTTGGTCTTTTTAGACCTTAAGGATGCCTATCTTCATATCCCTACTCTTCCTCTGTTTAGGAAATTTTTGCATTTCTCTCTTTCTTCCTTTCATTTTCAGTTCTCTGCTTTACCCTTTGGCCCTGTGTCATGGCCAGGGGAATTTCTCAGGATCCAGGGGTTTAAGGCTTTTACTAACCCAATGCTTCCTCTTGCCAGATTTCATATGAGGATGCTTCAGTGATACCTCAAATCAGTGTGACTTTAATTTTGCCACATGTTAAGAGATCCCTGTTCCTTTGCTTCCTTGTCTCAAATTTGAGCTCCAGTGGTGAAAAAAGTAAATTTCCCTAAATCTGGGACTAGCTTTTCATGCTCCAGTTCCTACCAAAGAACTGTTCATGGACACTTCAGACCAGGGGTGGGGTAATTCTTGTGACCCCCTGAAAGTTCAGAGGCTCTGACCTCTTCATCAGAGGTTAAACTGTATCAATGTAAAGGAGATGGGGGCTCTGTTTTTGTCTCTACAGGCGTTTCATTCCGTTTTCACCCTGGCTTCCTGAAAAACTTCACAGACAATAGCACTGTGATGTGGTTAATCAACATGCAAGGGTCCGATGTCTTATTTCCTTTGCAGACTCTCTTCAAGCATGAGATCTAGCTATCCGTTTTCAGGTTACTGTTCAGGCAGTTTACAGTCCTGCAGAGCACAATCTAGTGTCAGACTCTCTGAATAGGTCCAGAACACAGGCTCACAATTAACAGGGATATGTTCCTTGACAGGTAGATTTTTTTGCCTCCCCTCAAAACAGACAACTACTTCTGTTCTGTTAGAGATTGCAAAGTCCTGTTACTTGGAAAGTGGACAACCCTGTCTTTTTCTTGGAAGGGAATGTTTCTGTATGACTCTCTTCCCCTTCCTCTTTTGCCAAGAGTTCTACAGAAGATCAAGCAGGACTCATAAAATCCTGTTGATAACTCCCTTTTGGCTCAGACAGCACTGGTTCCGACTCCTTTGTCATCTGGCCAGGAGCAGTCACTACAAGTTACTTGACCAGGTGCATCTTCTCCCACAAGACAATGGATCTCTTATTCATCCTGTCCTGTCCCCTCTTCAAATGACACTGTGGGTGATGGGGCTTTCATCCCTTTTAGGTACGTATTTTCTGTGGATGTGCTTTGGCTTCTGCAGCAGGCCAGGAAACCCACTACCAAAAAATCCTATATGCCTAAATAAAGGTATTCTTTTTGCTGCCTCTCTCGCCATCATGACCCCTTATCAACAGGGGCTCCTGTGGTTCAATTTTATTTGTGTGATCTGCTCCATGCTGGCTTGGAATATTCAGTTAAAGCTCACCTGTCAGCTATCTCTGCTTGTCTGCCCTTGAACTCTCCGTTGGCCTCTTGGTTTGGGGTCAAGCAATTTCTTAAGTGTCTTTCATATCACACTTCCAAGAAAGCCTGTTCCTCCCTAATGGGGCCTCTGTTTTGTTCTTGAAAAGTTGACTCTGGTTCATTTTGAACCTGCTAGTTCAGTTTCCTTACAACTTTGCTCTTGGAAGACTGTTCTGCTCTTGGCTTTTACTTTTGCCAAGAGAGTGAGCTTCAGGTTGTTATGGCCATTCCCCCCTTTTTAGTTTTTCACAGGGACAGGTTTTCTCTTTGTGCTAATCCTTCTTTTATGTTCAGGGTGGTTAAGGAGTTGTCCCTTAATCAGTCTTTTCAACTTTTTTTCCTTCTCCGCACTCTGGCAGCGAGAAGGTTCTCCACACCTTGGACATACATAGCTCAGATATTATTTGGATAAAACAAATGTTATTCACAAATCTGAGTAACTTTTTATTTCTTTTCATCCCAGGACTTTAGGTTTACTTGTTTCCAAGCAAACCATCTGCTCCTGGATCTCTAAGGCCATTTTCTTTTATTGTTCTTTTTAGGGAAAATGTCTCTTCATTTGTAAAGGCACATTCTGCAAAGGCAATTGCTTCTTCAGGTGGCTTTTTCAAGGGTTCGGACACCAATTCCATCCTTGAAGCTGCTACTTGGTCCTCTGTTCATACCTTTGCGAAGCATTAAAAATTGGATGTTGTCTCCAAGGCCAGGGCAGGTTTTGCTACTACTGTTCTCCATGAGTTTGTTGAGAGCTCTTTTGTGCCTTCCTTCATGCTCCTAGTCATCTTAGCTCTTGTACTCCCTTCAATGAAGATTACTAAACAGTGATATAGCATGACATAGTACAGTTGTGTAAAATCTTATTGTAATAGTAGATGTCCTTCTCTTCACTGTTGCAGTATTCAGTCCCTTCCTCCTCCTCCTCCTCCTCTGTTTTGACTCTTGCCTCGGTCTTTGGTTAGCCTCCTGCCTGAGTGACTTTAGTTTCCTTTCCCTTCTGAACTTTTTTCTTCTGGATGCACATGTTCCATGTTGCCCTTGTCCCCCCCCCCCTTGCAATTCATTAATGAGTATTTGCATCTGTACTTCACCTTTTTACCATACATCCTACGCAGGGAGCATATGTATGATTTATGGCACCTATAAAATCTAAAGCTTTTGGTATACTGGCCAGACACTGGGATATCCCTTGCAGGAGATCCCTTCAGAAGGACATCTGCTGATATGGTAAGATTTTATACAACTCTACTTTCTTTGTCTTATGATTGTAGTTTGATCATTTTTGCATTTTGGAGAACATTAGATTCAACAAATGTACAATTTGTAGCCAGAAAATCCCTTCCCAAAACAATCATACTTTGTGATTTGTTTGGGAGCTCAGAATTTCATAGTAGAGTGTAGTATTTATACTAGTTTTAATAAGCGGACAATGAGAGATCACTGTAACAAGCTAATTTTGAAAGGATTTTTTTGGATAAGGACTGAACTGGAAAAGGAAACCCTTCTCCTTTAACTCCCTCTGAATTTCAGTGACCTGAAGAATAATTGTTGCAGAAGTAAGCTGGTCTCTATTCACTTATGTTCTAGGACTCAGGAGTATTAGGAGGGAACAGACGGCTCCTTTGGCTGATTTATCTTCTGTGATAATTTTTGACACTGAACCAGCTGCTGCTGTTAAAGATGTATCCTTCAGTTGTCTCAAGCATTTAGACACAGAAGTTTGTCTCCACCATCTGATATTGTACTAGTTAGGTTAGCATCCTCCAGACTTCCTTTCTTAAGATATCTTCATTCACTGTCCTTCCATCTAAGTGTTAACAGTGGATATGAGGCCTTGCTGCAGACTTGACCCCAGTCTCAGCACCAGTTATGCAGAAAATTGGTAGCTTCCAGCCTCAGTTGCTGCTGGTGTCAACAGATGCTGTGATCCTGGCTGTTTCCAGTGCAAACAACACACAAACTATTGTATGTTTGGTATTGCTCCTTCTGGTCAGTACCTGCTTCAAGTACTTCCATGTCCTTTGGCAATTGATGGCATTGCCAATTAAGCCTTTGGTGCCAACAGCCTTTTACAGCAGGACAGGTGTCTGGGAGCCTCATGTCATCAGGGCCTATGCCCCCATTCAGTTCTCAGCTTTTGGAGCCAATGCTCTTGACTTGATGCTGGCAGGTTTTCAGAAAGTTGACACTGAGGTTGCACCCCTCAGTACAAGAATGTCCCTGCACTGTGTAGTACTGCCCAAGTTTTCTCCCTTATAATGTCTCACTGACTGCAGCCTCGAGACTATCTAGGCCCAGAGGAGTGGAAAGCCTGTGGATGCCTGTCAATTCTGCACTCAGCTTTCATCATGATTCCCTATCCTGAAGTGATTCTCCCTTGAGTAACCTGTTGAAATGTAAATCCAAGAGGAGACATCTTAACTCATCTTTAGAAATTCCTCTGTTGGATACTAATAGTGAGGATGAGGGAGATATTCCTCTCTATATCTAGGTCCCAGGCTTAAGAAAATTCTTGAGCTTATGCAAAATAAGTGAGGTTGACCATCCCATCCTCCTTCCATTACTGGAGAAGAGTCTTCTAGAGGCTTTATGCTCTCCTGTTATAGTTTCTTGGATGGTATCCCCCAGAAGACCAGATGTATTCCTTGGCTGTCTGAGAGGCTTTAAGAACCCGGATATGGTGACCCCTAATTCCAATAAGACCAGACTGTATCCTTCAGCCATATCTGGTCTGGGACTTTGCAGCAGCCTTCAAGAGGGAACCAGGTCTTCAAAATCCCGTGATCCACCATTTCCCTAAACAAGGAAATGAAAGCTCTGGATCATTATGAAAAGTACGTGTATGTATTTTCCACTTAGAGGGTTCAATTATGTGTGTTATGATTAGGTTCCAGCAGGATCTTACAGATGGATTTGAGAAGTCACTGAAATGGTTGCCTAAGGATGAGGAGAGCCTCTAGTATTGCCACTTTCTGTGGTGCTAATGACAGTCTTGGCCTGTAATCTCTTCACGTATCTTGTGAACAGTAATACAGATTAATCTGTTAGGTCAGCAGCCACCGGCATTATTATTCACCACAACATTTCACTGAGATTGACGGAGCTGACAGAATTTCAAGGTGTCCTTCCTGAATGCTTCAGTTAATGACTTTAAGTTTTTTGGGCTGCAGAACAGAGAGAATCTCCAGGATAACAAGAAGGCTGGGAAAACCCTTGCTGCTGTTGGGGGGGGGGGGGTGTCTTCAGTCATCGGAAAGAATCTTTGCCAGCAACCCAAAAAGCGCTAAGCAGATGTAGTATAAGTGCACCACAGCAAGAGGGGGAGCAGCAGTCTGGGAGAGACTAATGCTCTTGTGGTGGTTTTCAGATTGGATACCCACACGGAAGCAGAAACATTCTGTAGGGTGGTGAGTTTTAAGCTTTCCTTTCTGATAAGTAATTCCATCAGAATCCCTGAAGGCTTCCCCAACTGTCCCACTCTGGAGGCACTTGGGGGTCACCTGCCTTTATATTTGCCTGTATGACCGGCTGTTACACAGGGCAAGTGGTGCAGGCATTAATTTCCAGAGGCTGTAAAATTTCCCCCTACAACCTTGCCAAAACAGCCCTCCTTTCTATTACCTGAAGTTCCACCCTGCCATAGAAAACAGGATGAAAAATAAGTCATCAGCTTTGTCTAGTGGAGCCTTTCAGCAGGTCTCACCACATTAGAAAAGGTCTGGATATTATTTGAGATTCTTTTTGATTCCAAAGTAAACAAAAAACCTCAGACCCATACTGGCTTTAAATGGTTTTATTTCTAAATCTCACTCTGGTTGGCCTCAATTCAAGCAATATTTTCCTTTTCCTAACAATGGGAGACTGGACATGCTGTCTAGGCCTACAAGATGTTTGCTTGGTTTTCAGAATAACCAACATTATTACCATCTTCTTCCTAGTCTGTTTGGTCTCGCCACATGCTGTAAGGGTATTCATAAAATGTATAGTTGTAACAGCTCAACAGAGGCTGCAGAGAACAAAAAGTATTTCCTCTCTCTAATTTTCTCCACATATTGTGTAGGTTTTTAATACAATGAGAGTAATATGCCTCATTCCTGGGTCAGAACATGATTAGAGTTCATGAAATTCACTTTGTTTCAGTCTTTGATGTTTGCCAAGTTGGATGCACCATTGCTGTAGCATCTGATGAAAGCACACACCTCTCTCCTGCTCTTTCTAGTACCTAGGCTTTGCTGTAAACATTGCAGTCACACTTGAAGCTCTCTCAGAATCGGACTTTCATAGGGTGCATCCTAGACAATCAGTGGCACAATCCGTTTGCCTCAAGACAAAATTTGGCCCCATCTAGAATACAGTGAATGCTTTTCTTCAACAAACCTCCAATACTAGCCTGCTTTATATATCAGAGCACTAGGACAGATGAAAGCAATCCTTTTTAAATTCATTGTACCGTGTTCCACATGAGATTAATACAGTGGGCCCTTTACATTCAGTGGTGTCATATCATGGACAGTCTCACCATCAGGATTTCCAGTTTTTACAAGACTGTCACACACCCAAACTCATTCTGGGCAACCTTTTTCTCCTTGACATCTCACTGCGACTGTCACCACTGACACTTCAGTTGTCAGGTGAGGGAGGCATTATCAGGACAGAACTATCCGAGGATTATGGTCACGCCATATGTGCTGGACCTGTTGGATCATAACCCATTACAGCTAGTAGTAAGGAATGTAAGGCTTATTGGAAAGGTTAGACACTGAAGGTTCCAAAAGAGGGAAATTAATTATAACTTCATTATCTAAAACTATTGCAGCTGAAAAGAGGGTATTTTGGGAAACCTTTAAAGTAAATTTTAGATAGGAAATGCAGAAGCAGTAAATGTTTTTTAGTGTGAAAGAAGGGCCTTAGAAACATGTGAAATAAAGTAAATAGAGGAATTAAAAAGTAGGCCTGTGGATTTATCAGTCATTGAGAGGTAGGAGCTCCATGAAAAAGAAGCTAAAGTGAGGATGATGATCAAGAATAAATTTGAGCAGGGAAAAGTGGCATTGAAAGCACGAATAATGGCTAATCACTCTCAAAAACAGCAGATAACTCAACAGAAGAGAGATGGATTACAAAGATTAAATCCTTGGAGGCAGGAGTTATTACTAGGGATCCTGAAGAAACCGAGAAAGTAATAAACTCATACTTTAAAGATGTGTATGCTAAACCGCTAAAATATTTATTGGGGAAGAGGAATATGATCAGTTGTTCAAGGGTCTTAGGATAAAGAAAGAAGAGGAAGATGAAATAAAATTAGCAGCCCAGATAAGTCTGCAAGAGATATAACATCAGTTGAGTAGACAGGCAACTGGAAAGACTACTGGGGTGGATGTTATACCTGGGGAGTTGTGGAAAAAATATGTATGTGGTTATATTAGTCTGGTACCCCCTTTTCAGTGAGACTTAAAAAAAGAAAGTAATTCTGCCCTCAGGAAAAAAAGCAATGATAACAGTTGTCCCAAAAGAGGGAAAAGATCCTGCAGACTTGGCATCTTATTGTCTCATTTCAGTACTAAATCATGACTATAATTTATTAATATCCATTCTGACGAAAAGACTAGCAGTAATTTTACCTAAACTAGTACATGAGGACCAATGTGGATTTGTTAGAAAAGGCCAGCTTTTTAACAACATACTTGAAGCACATTTGATATCGATATTGAGAGGTGGAGACGTTTAACCAGGAGTTGGTTCTTCTGGTCTTTAATGCAGAAAAAATATTCAGCAGGGTTTCTTGGGGTTACTTATGGCATGTTTTAGGGAAATATAGGCTGCTAACCAACTTGATAGATTTTATAAAGGAAATATATTTGGGATCTGTGGCCATGATGAAAATTAATGCAAGGGTTTCCTCTCGGTTTGAATTTGAAGGAGCATCAGGCAAGGTTGCCCTATATCCCTACTCCTCTGAGATGTGTATTGTTTGCTCAAGCTTTTCAGAACTGCAGTGAGATGGGCCTTCTGCCATTTGCTCTGCTGTGATATTGGAAAAAGATAAGTGCTTATTTTCAACTGTTTTCTACACTTCTGTTTTACTGCATATCTGTTTTACTGCATATCTGTTTAATCTGTGCAACTGTTTTTTAGTTGCCACCCACTCGCCCAGCTACCGTTGTGGTCTTAAAGCTTGGTGGCTTTGAGTTGCCTGCCTCTATTATAAAGTTAATACTGGACCCCCCCCCCCCCCCCAGTCACATTACATCAGCTCATTCTACTGTTTATAGTGAGAACTTTGTAATGGCCCACCCCTTTAGCTTAGCTTCTCAACCTTGAATTATTTTATTATCTTTTCTCCTCACTTTCTACTAAAGAAAAGAAAAAAAAATCTGTACCTCTTCCGACTTCGTTTTGCTGCTTGTGCTTAGGAGTTCAACTGCACTTAGTTTGCCGTATTTATTACTGCTTGTTGGTAGCCTCATTAAATTGATGACAGCATTCTACTGAATTGCTGCTTTATTTGTGCTGTTACTGTTGTTATTGTGAGCTGTTGTGCTGTTACTGTTTTAAAGTAATGTACTGATTAACTATATTTCATTGCTATCTACTGCAGTTCATTACTGTTTAACTGCATTTCGTTGCCGTTTAACTGTATTTTTTCATACTACGAGTTCTGTTCTTTTGACTAGAAGTTATTAAGCTGTGCTTCATTGTGAGTTTTTTATTGTGTTCTTAACCTTAATATTGAGTAGCATAGTCTAAATACAGATCTGCAGCACCCAGAGCTTCAGCTGCACAGTTTTTAACCCTTTTTGAGGTATTCCAGCTACAAATTTTCCTTTAGTCGCACTTGTGTTATCATCTAGTAGTACTACTCTTAGACCTTCCTCCCTTTACCCTCTTAGCTCTTTCAGTTTCTGACCAATATGGATGGACAATTTCCTATATTTTCTCCTGTCAGTCTAGTTAACATGAGCATCCTGAGACAGTGTAGCAACTGCTTCATGTACACGGACAGTCCTCTACTACTACCACCTAGGAATACAATTTGTGAGAGATGCTATTACATCAAGCACCTAGTGTCATTGCTCTCTCCCCCACAAACCAGTATATCTGGCGCTGAGAAGGATGGCAACAGCACCAACACACCTCAAACACCACCCACACCTACACAACACCCCCCCCACATATGCAGAGGTCCTCAACAAAAGCATACCCAAACAAAGAGAGACCGCCTAGGCATAAACACATGCAAACTTCACTGCCCACCACACCACACATAGTCCACACACCTGTCTCTCACAGTCGCTAAGGCATAAACCCAACATATTCCCTCCTTCCTCAAGCAAGAAGAAACCAGTCTGGTGGACCCCGACCATAAGCAAACTTTACAATAAAAGGAGGAGACTTGTACAAAAAAAAGGCCAAATCTCAAGTTGAAAAATCATCCCTGATTAGCATTAGTAAGAAATTGAGGGCCCTCATCAAGTCAACTAAAGCTAATTTTGAAAAGAAAGTTGCCAAGGATAACCATAAGGCCTTCTATGGCTACGTCAAAAACCTAAATGGCAATGCTCAGGTCTGTTCTGAGCTAGTACAAAATGGAACAAAATACACTGACCTTCTGACTTTGCCGACATCTTGGCTGACAGGTTCAGTGAAAATTTCTCCCCCACCCCCCACCACCTACAGGGCCCATTACCATTCCAGGGGATTGTGCAAGTCGAATTATTACTGATACGTTGGTTAACAAGGCTCTATCTAAAGCTAAAAACACTGCCTCCATGGGACCAGATGGTGTCCTGGGCTGTCATACGCGAGCTCCAAAAGGAATTAACCCCGCATCTTAATACCCTGTTCAGTCTCATCCTCTCCACAGGATATGTGCCCATAGAATGGCAAATGGCAACGGTGGTCCCGCTACACAAGGGTGGGGCCACATCTGACTCTGGGAACCAATAAGCCTGACCAGTCTGATCTGTAAGGCTATGGAGCGAATCATTATGGAACTCCTAAATGGAGAGAGTGGGAACCTCCAGTCGCTGGACCCCACACAGTTCGGCTTTGTCAAGGGCAGATCATGCCTCCAGAACCTGGTGGATTTCTTTAGAGACAGTTACTCAGGCTATAGATAAGGGAAAGGAGGTACACACGGCTTACCTTGACCTTGCTAAAGCATTTGACACCATTTCCCATTCAGGTATTATTGATAAGCTCGCCAGCCTGGGCATAAACCCTTACGTCACAAGATGGATCACAAACTGGCTCTCAGACAGATCCCATAAAGTAAGAGTAGCAGGATCTATGTCCGAATCCAGACCAGTAACGAGCGGTGTGCCTCAGGGCTCTGTCCTGGGGCCCCTCCTGTTTGGCATATACTTCTCAGAAGTACAGGCAAGCACGGAAGGGCTGTGGCTGACTAAGTTTGCGGACAACTGCAAACTGTGTGCTATAATAGAGCCTCCGGCCGACATGGAGATCCTCCAGAAGGGCCTAAATGAGACTGATGCATGGTGTCAAAGCCATGGTTTCAAGCTAAATGCAAAAAAATGCGTAGTAATCCCCTTTGGAAAAAACAGAGTACCCGCAAACTGTAACATAGGAGGTAATCCCCTGAAATCTGAAGAAGAAATAAGGGATCTAGGGACCCAAGTAGATAGTCAGCTTTCCTTTGATAACCATGTTGCTAAAGTGGTTAGAAAATCCTTCTATGTGACCCATCTAATCACGAAAGGGTTCACATCAAGATCTAAGGATGTAATGGTGCCCCTCTACTCTTCCCTCATCAGACCCATTATTGAGTACAATGCACCAATTGGAATGTACCTGGCTAGACATCTCCAGCAGCTGGAGAGACCACAGAGGTACCTAACCAAGAGGATTACTGGCCTTAAACAGTTGCCCTATGCAGCACGATTGAAAAAGCTAAAACTGTTCTCTGTTGCATACTGCCTTCTCAGAGGCGATCTCTGTCTAACGTACAGAGCCATGTTCAACCCAGAATTGTTGAACATGCTCCATCTTAGCAAAACCAAATCGACTCGAGCTACACACTCTAGGGATATAAACCTCAACACAACAATGAATAGAGCATGCTGGAGGGATAGATTCCCTTCGCAGTGACTTCCCTTACTATGGAACAGGGTCCCAATCTACACAAAGCAGAGCCCCTCACTATCACTCTTCAAGAGGAACCTTGATGAGTGGATGGGTAACAAAGTTCACACTGGGGATCACACCAACAGCACTACTAGATAGGGGCCAAGGGTACTAGCTGCTAGTACAAGGGTCTAGGGAACTATTAAAGGGGAGGTGAATACCGCACAATGTGGCTGGGCTAATATATGCCTTCAGGCAGATAGCCCAGTACCAACCTATGAACCTATTAGTCATAGGAGACTCCATTGTGAGACGCACAGATGTGCCCCTCACCAGCCTGGATAAGGAGAAAGTCATGCTTAGTTTGTTTGGTGGCAGAATCTGCCATACACCAATGTACTCAAGTCTCTCAACAGGTACTGTTATGAGTTTGTCATAGTCCATGTTGGAGTGAATGACTTGAGATGTACCTCCCTGGACTATATGGAGAGAGACATGATAGAGCTGGCTGAGTGCATGTCCCAGGCAGGTATGTTCCTAGCCTTAAGCAGCATTCTACCGTCACCCAGAATGATGCCTCAATACAAACAGAAAATGATTGACTTTAACAATTGGCTTAGTTTCTGGTGCCATTCCAAGGGGATCCAGTACCTGACAGCCTGGGGTGACAAGATTGACAAACTACGATGCTTTGCCAGAAATGGCCTGCATCTGTCTCCCTTGGGCTTCAGGCTCCTGGAAAAGGCTGTTGCCTGCCCCCATAGTGCCTTTTTAACAATTACAGTCCCAGAAAAGCCTTTTTAGGCAATGTCATGAGCTCAAAACTGCCAATATGAAAATTTCATCAAAACGTAAATTAAAGGTCATGCTGTTAAACGCTAGGAGTTGAAACATGAAACTGCATTCATTGCAAGCATTCTTAACCCTGGAAGAAGCTGACATTTGTGCAGTCACAGAAACCTGATTCAAAGCTGCAGAGAGCACCCCAGTCATACCAGGTGTACTCATCCTACTATTCATTCAGACCCAAAACCGTGGGCAGCAAAACAAGAGGAGGTGGAGTTGCAATATATATAACATATGTGCACACCTCTAGGCTGGTCAAACAGTGTGATACACAGGAAACACTCAGGGTGCAGTTAATAGTTGACAAAGACCCCCTATTCAAATCATAGCTAGCTGTAGGCCTCCATCTCTGACTCAAGATGCCCACTCCACCTATATGAACGTCTTTGAATCTATCAAGATTCTACCCTTTACACTGATCCTTGGTGACTTTAACTATCCATGGATAGTTAATGGAAGAAAGATAGTTAATGGAAGAAATACTCATGCCAAAACAGAAATGCCCAGAGATTCCTTGATTTCATCAATGCAAATGCCTTGGACCAGTTGGTTGGCACACCCCCACAAGAGGTGAAAATATCTTGGTCGTGGTATTAATTAACATGAGTAACCATTGTAGCATCCCTAAAATGTCGTCATCCCTGGTAAGATCAGACCACAAAGAAGTCACTTTCAAAGTCACCATCTCCATCGACACCCCCAGCAAGGATCAAACAAAAAACGCTTCCCCAAAGCGGATTACAACCTCCTGTGGGAAGGTATAAACAGTTTCACAACCCCCTCCCCCTCCATAGGAACTAGCACACATGTCCAAACCTACACCAAAGTACTATGAGCATTTATATAGCTGCATGGAATCGGGAATACCAGACAGGATGAAATCATCTTCCTCAAGAGTAAACCTGTTTGGTGGACATCTATAATAAATAAACTGTATAGTAAAAGGAAAAAAGTTGCTGTCCAGGACCAAGAAGGAGCAGGCGGCTAATTGGAAGCAGTCTCTCCTTAGCCTGAACAAGTAAATAAGAACACTAGTAAAATTCTCCAAAACAATGAGTCCAACCTGTCCATATCTACTAAAGACAATCATAAGGACTTCTTCACATAATTCTGCAATCTCAAGGGAAGCACCCAGATTTGCTCAGAACTGGTGGTCAAGAACACCACATACACAAATGCTGTAGATATAGCCAACCTGCTGGCAGACAGGTTCAGTGAAAACTTCACTCCTGTGCCCCCCCCCCACATCAGTAAAACAGGACATCCCCAGTACTTGCCCCCCCTCCCCTTATCTCTAGGGCGCAAATCATCATTGCCCTCTCAAAGGCAAAAAAATACAGCCTCTATGGGACTCAATAACATCCCAGGCTGCATTCTACATGAACTCAGGCAGGAACTTGCAGAACCATTAGGCACCCTATTCAACCAAAGCCTTGAGTACTGGCTTCATGCCAACCGAGTGGAGGACAGCTACAGTCATCCCTTTGCAGAAAGGTAGAGCGTCCACCGATCCAGGAAATTATAGACCCATCAGCCTAACTAGCTTGATCTGCAAGGCCATGAAGCAGATTATCATGGACCTCATTAACAAGGACATTGGCAACCTCTAGACACTATTCCGCACAGTTTGGTTTTGTCAAGGGGGAGGTCATGCCTGTTAAATTTGGTCAATAACTTTGAGACGGTCATCAAAGCCATAGATGAGGGGAAGATGGTGCACAGTGCCTATCTTGACTTGGCCAAAGCCTTCAATACTATTCCCCACTCGGGTATAATAGATAAACTCTCTCAGCTAGGCATCAATTTGTATGTTACCAGATGGGTAGCAAACTGGTTCACTGGTAGAACTCACCTAGTCAAAATAGGGGAAGCAGCATCAAGTAATAGACCCATAACAAGCGGTGTACCCCAGGGATCAGTCTTGGGGCCTCTGCTGTTTGGGGTATACTTCTCAGAGGTACAGGCCAAATCTAATGGGCTGTGGCTGACCAAGTTTGCAGATGACTGCAAGCTGGGTGTTGTCATCAATTCCCCCAGTGATGTGGATATTCTCCAAGAGGGCCTCACCCAAACAAATGATGCCAGAAACATGGCCTCAAACTGAATGACAAAATGCATCATCCATTTTATGGAGAGTGACGTCCCCACAAATTATCACATTAATAATAAGGTACTAAGCACACAACCAGTCGTGAGGGACTTGGACACCCAGGTTGATAGCAAACTGACTTTTTACCACCATATTGCCTCCATCGTACAGAAAGCTTTCTACGTGGCCCACCTTATTAGTAAAGGTATCTCATCCAGGGACAAGGTGTTCATAACATCCCTGTATTCTTGTGGTCATAACATCCCTGTATTCTCCTCTTATAAGACCCATTATTGAGTACAATGTCCCTTTCGGCATGTACCTCACAAAGCACCTGCAGCAGCTGGAGAGACCACAGAGGTTCCTCACCTGGAGAATCCAGCGCCTCAAACATTTACCCTACATAGATAGGCTAAAAGCCCTGTCCCCCTACTCTGTCTCCTACAGACTTCTCAGAGGTGCCCTCTGACTGGCATACAAAGCTATCTCAGACCCCGCTCTGATGGGCCTGCTGCATATCCGCAAGTCAAGCTGCACTCTAGTAACCCGCATGTGTGACCTCAACCTGGTCTGTGACATCAGTAGGACTTGCTGGCGAGACAGATTTGTGTCCCAGAGACGCCCCCTTTTCTGGAATAGACTCTCTCTCCACGTAAAGCAGAGTACCTCATTAAATCTTTTCAAGTGCAACCTGGATAACTGGATGGGGGATCAGAAAATACACCCGTGGAATTCCACCTGTGTCCCTACTGGACAGTGCCATAGGGTGCTGACTTGTTGGAACATAGGCTACATTTCTGGCTAGGCTTGTAAGGGCCTCAGGGCCAATAGCCTAGTAACTTCCTGTGATCCTATGAACCACTAGCTGAATCAGTTAGGCAGTCTGGTATTAAGGGGGTAGATGAGCAATGCAGGAGTACAAGACAAGATTGCTCTATTTACTGAGAATGTACAGTTGTATATTAAAAATCCAGAGGCAGGGGTTCCACATTTGTTTGATGTTTTGGAAAAGAATGCTATTTTGTTTATTTTATTTTGCTTCATCTGTCCAGGCATTCAGAGTTTTTTTTTTTTCATGCATTGATGCACTGTCTCATGTATTCCTCCTGGCCAAAGCCATATTGCCAGGTGGGGTGAGAATCATGTTGAGGTGAACCAATGTCCTTGAGTAGAAGTTGGGGTTGGCTTAATGGCTAAGGTGTTTACCTTACAAAGTACAAGGTTTGTTTTTTAGCTTTGAGGGAAACTGGTGAATCTTAAAATGGCCCAGTCCACCAGCTAGCCTAGTACTAACCTATGAACCTAGAGCATTCTCTGTCCCATCTTCCCTTCAGACTAAGTGAGCCATCAAAATGACCACTTTGCTTCAACTTGCTGTCCCACCCCTAGCCAAATCACAACCCCCCAAAACAAAAATGCTCTGCTGAAATTTTTCATTTTGGGCGTTTGTGACTTGCTTTGATTTTTGTTGTGAAACATGGATTGTTTTTTGGTATGGATTAAAAGTTACATACTTTTATATTTGGTTTCTTGCATTTGGTGACTTGAAAAGTTTTTTTTTATTGTTATGCCAAGGCAAGTCCATAGGATCTGCATCTGCTAACTGAAGTCAGGTCTCCTGCACTGCAGTCACAGTTTCATCCCTTTACATCATAGTGACTGACTATACACATAGCACACGCATAGCTAATTGCATTTTCAATCAGCACCGGTGTTAAGAGCATTCATTATGAATTATAACATATGTATATTTAGAGGGTAAAAATGTGTGTACATTTTCCACAGTGTATGTGACTGAAATATGGGCTGTCAGAAGCAGTGAGTGAATGCTATGATGACAGGGGAGGCCTAAAATAATTCTGATTGTTGAGGATTACCTTCAGTTAAGCTCTGTAAATGTAATAGGTTAAAAAGCATGGGCAGACTAGGCATTCAACATTGTCTTTCAGGCCCTCCCCATGCTTTAACTGTTTCAGAATCTCGCTAGTTTGAATGTACCCATTATAACAATCAGAACCTGACACCGTATTAAAAACAAATGTTGGTTCATAATTGTATGCAATGGTATTTTCCCTGGCAGAATTGTCATTTACTTTGTTTTATTTTCATTTTTGAGGATTAATAAAACACTGCAGAATGCAGTCAAGTAAAGAAACTTGACATTTTGAATGAAATACCGTCATCAATGTAAAATGATTGGTGCACAGACATCTGTGTTCAAGTGTTAAAAGCAAAACCATCTTGGATTATATTATCTGATTTAACACAGATTACAGAAGATTTTCATTCATCCCTTTTTTCAACAGTGGCACACAATTTGAAGAACAAGATGTCATTCCTTTTTTTTCTACCTTCCACGTATGCTGTTGCCAATGCTTAAGTACAAGTTTAGGAGAGTAGGATTCACCGCTGCTAACATTAAGAAGTCCCATAGGCCTAGTTTACCCTAAGTGTTACCAATGATGTCTGTAATTAGCAGCCAGTCAGTGACGTGGGATAATTTCAAACTAGCTAGGTTACCTCTCTTAGAAGTAAGGCCTTGGTATACATTTCATGCAGTAGGGTGGTTACCATATCTTCCTCCTGATAAAATCAAGTGTTGAGAAATCAAAAGTGTTAATAGCTGCAAAGCATAATACTGTTTCTATACTCCCTGCACTGAATAACTTCAAACAGTGTCATATCCTGCATAAATCTTCAACATCAGTGTCACAGTGTTGCAACATGCAAGTGCAGCGCAAGATGTCAGTGAGAGAGCAAATGAGTACCAAGGGACATTTCATGTGCAGATTTTTATTGTGCTTTTCCTTACATAAGGCTTTTACTGGAAGAAGTTTAATTGCTAAGAATGTGGACACGTTGAACAGGCAAGTAGCATAACATGAATCAAGAACTAATCTATCAGGTGATTTGACCCTTGAGAATGTTTAGTAAATAGGGGATCCCAGGACAAATGCTCCATTTGTCCCCACCCGGATCTGGCTCAAATGCTTTATAAGTAGTGTTCACCAATAAAATGTCAAAGGGTTGTCCTTGTAAATTGTGTACTGATTCTACTGCCACAGATGGAATCTAAAAAAAAAAAAAAAAAAAATCGCAGTACTCCCTCAGTAAGCTATTGGGGGGATACTAATGTAGTAAATATTCTTCCCATACTTCACTCTGTCCCTATCAAATTACACTAGGAAGGTAAAAATCTTAACTGTACAATGGCAGCCGCATCAGGATATTTTTGTGGTTGTATCAAATCAAGCATATACTACCACTGTCGATGATAAAATAATAGTAGCCAATATGCGTGATGTATTTACATTAGGTATGGTGAAAAAATGTGTTTATTCAATTTTTGAACAGAGTTGTTTTTTTACATGATGGCTGACATGCATCCCTTTATGTTTTATTGCATTTAGGAGGTATAATTAATGTGAAGAGGGTTAAAAAATGAGAGAGGAGAAGATCTGTCATGAATCTTTGGAAACCTTTCCATATGATCTTGTTGAGAAATTGGCAAGTCTTAAAATACCCCTTAAGAGCAGCTAGCTTAGTACTTACCTGTGAACCTATGATTAGTGAACCAACCATAAGTGGAGATCAGTCTGCACAGCAAGTCAGTACTGTGTCGCAGTATATAGTTGTATCTTTCGGCTTTTCCTGGTTAGGGGTCGCCACAGCGGAACTCTGATCCGCTAATGATTGGCAACAGATTTTTACGTACCGAGTTGCCAGCCCTGACGTACAACCTTCAACGAAGGTATGCCCATTCACGAATGTCTCCACACAGAAGACGCTTTAGCTGAGAATCGAACAGGACAACGTCTTACTGTGAGGTGGCAACCCTACCGCAGCACCACGCATGTCGCAGTATATAGTAACGCCACTAAATCATAACCAGTATAATCAAAGAAAATTTATTATTCTGACCTTCATTTTATGATTACTTTTCTGCTGCTTTTCAGAAGATTGCATTTTTGTTGGAAGTTGTAAACAGTCACACTAGAGTAGTTAGTACTATTTTTTTCTCCTGTCTTTAAAATGCGATTAACAAGTAGCATCTCATCCTGTGATCATGTTGGGACGGGGAGGGGGGCAGTGGTATGCCAGCAGCTTATAAAAGTGGTTTACATCAGTTTTCCCCTTGGCCTTCATTCACTGCGTCCATAATTATAACCCTGCATTAGGCCTTCTGTGTTGGTGTTGCTGCTGTTTCTCCAGTATACAGTGGAACTTGGAGGCAGGAAAGTAGCTGTCTAGATACGTTGGGGGCAGGGGGGTGGATGGGAGTCTGTAATACTACCACAAGTGGGAACTCCAGTCCTATACAGAGAAAACAGTCTCATGCATGTTGTATAGCACCAAGCACAGTGGCATGCATTCATTGTAAGCTCAGTAAGGAGCTCCATTCACTGCATCACAGAAGTACCAGTAGTTGCATAATTTTAGCAGACATAGTGACAGCACAGTGAGCTTTAAACCAGTTTAAAGAACTGTATGTTCCATGCACTTTTGGGCATTTGTTACACAAGTGTCTAGGCCTGCACTGCTGTACAAAGAGCACCATGTGGAGCTTCTGGCCACTGCCCTCATTGGGAGCCCTCCAAAATACCACCCGTTAGATCATTATGTAGATAAAATAACATGACAAATCCTCCCCATCAAGCACCCTTGTTGTGTAATGCCCATTCCTCCTTTCTGGTATGGAAGAGTACATTTTTTATTTTATTTTCTAACTGGGTAAATGGGTAATCCCGCTGGATGCACACTTTACATGGGGCAACCCGGGATTTTTGTCTGGTTATGTGACTTGCTCCCAGTTACACAACAGGGAAACAGAGGCTAAGAGAATCAAAACCAGGGCTATGGGAAGCAGCTTGTAAATAGCTCATAATCTTAATCCTCCAATATAACTGCAATCCAGAATTTCTTGGTTTCTACTCCTGATTGCAGAGGGCTTTTCATCTGTGACCATTTATAAAACTTCAGAGAGGAGTGATGCACTATGATTTACTTTTTAATAACCCTACTATCTACTGGCAACTTATTCAGCTGCATGATGCAGAAGATGCTTTTTATCCTGCGTCATCTGCAGCGGGAACCATGAAAGGCCATCCACATTTCTTGTGCAGCTTTGCCACATTCATTGTGATATTTGTGGTACTCTGTGAGCTTTTTACTATGTCTGGCTGGTTGCTGTTGAAGGAATCCACTTGGTCACATTCAAAACAGAAGTGAGAGTGGATGATGGTTCATCAGTAATGTAAATAGTTTGCAATAAAATTATTGGTAAGATTTTTCAAATGCCAAAATACAGCAGCCAGTTTTCTGTCTTTTTAAACTAATTTTGTTGTATTCTGTTGAGAATTTGAGATATAGAGGCAGTAGATTTATCTTCTCCATTCAAATAAGCATTCAAACTGCAACCCAGAACCAAAATATAAGATAAGTGGGTATGATATGCAGCCAGTGTTTGTAATTGATGAGTACCACCATAAAAAAGTCTTTTCTTTGACTCCCTTTTCACCCTTGTACAGTTCTTTGACCATTTCCTGTGATGGTCTTTATGTAACAAATTGTGAAATAACTCCACCCACGCTGTCAGATAATGTAAGAAATGTCACATGGGAATTTATTATACTTGGGAAGGAGAATAGTTTTGTTCTCTTTTTTGGTGTTGAGGCTTTCAGAAGTGATTTTACTATAGGTGAAAACTTCTTTATCTACTGTGTCAGGACCAAGCCTTTCTAAAAATATTTTTAAAAATTCATATGTTTGCACTTTCAGAATTAAGTAATAATGTCAAAGACCTTGCTGTGAATAGTCCCCAAACTCGGAACATTTGATGTTCGACATTCGTTCAGTGTTTCAGTAGCCTAAACTATTTGGGGATTATATCTAGTCAAGGATATGGCCACCAGCCAACTTCCAAAGCTTTAAAGCTCCTTCTGCCCTCTCTAACGAATGAGGGTGCTTCCAGAGATGCACAAAAGCGGTAGTTTGGGCACCGAAAGGTTCAGTGTTTTCTTGCTTCCAAATTTGTGCTCCCTCTGCAGAATTCACGGAACTGACAGTCAGCTAGGGTTCCTTGGAGGCTGGGCAGATAAGTACCATGTTGAGGAAAAACCTTATTCAGTTTCATTTTTTCCTGAAGAAAGTATGTTTTGTGAAAAGATTAATTTTATGCCAGTATTTTTTTTTTTTTTATGGACTGTCATACCTTGTGTGACATCCCCACTCTGGGACAGTAGTCAAGGAGTTTGAATCCTCACCACTGACACAGGAGAGGTATATTCAGTTGAAATACAAATGGCTACACTCAGTATTTCCAGATGCAGACCTTGCTGCATCAAGCACCATTTCTCTTAAGAGCACACAGGGCACACACTGAGCCTGGGGTCTGTGTTGTCTCCCTCCAGGTCCCCAGTAAGGCTTCCCAGTGGAACTGTGAAACTAGTGCTTTGTGTTCCTGCCCCAAGTAGTTGACACGCACGTGTACACACACACACACACACACACACACACACACACACACACACACACACACACACACACACACACACACACACACACAGAGCCGAGAAAGGCTGGCATAGATTTCACACTCTACCAACTTTGCCCAGACTATAAGGTAGATTCACTACCACCAGTCAGCTACTATAAGGCTCTTAAAGGGTATCCATTTATGCTAAGTGAAGTTAATATTAATACAAATGGTAATGCTGACCAAACAGCAAAGGTTTCAGGAGTGGCCAGAGTTATCACCAGATATGTGCAAATACTCTCAAAACTTAAATATGTTCTAAAAAGGAACAGCCACAGTGAAATGTTTAGATATATTTAATAATAAATAATCAAAAAACAAGACAATACTAAATGTTTGTTACAGTAACCACAATTTCATTCGCAGGAAATCTTAAAATAACACAGATTAATAGATGCACATAGTTACAGAAAAACAGTGCATCTAATCTCACTATATTTTCTTGACTAATCTAAAGAGAATTACTGTTCCCTAGTTAAATTACTTACTACCGCAAGGCAAGATGCTGTGGATGAGTGATCCTTGTTGTCAGATGCAAGACAGAATATAAAATGCAGAGAGCAAACTCCTACTAATGTCTAATTATTGTTTTTGGCTTACAGAATGGCATCACACACATCTGGTCACCTGACTCTGTTTCCCATGCTGTCACCAACACTACAAGCTGACAGGATTTTAAAACCTGTGTGTTATCATACACACAGATAGAACTTTGCTCAGATCTCCTGGAAGTCATAAAACCATAAATCACTTCTACTCTTCCTACAGGAGCTACAACCTATTCTCTAGCACAGACCTCACATCTCTGGCTCTGTTCAAAACTGTGGGATAACATTTTATGACTTAACCCGTAAAGTCATTTAATTTCAAGTATATTTTGCAAAGTTAGGTGGATTAAGATGAACCTATTCACTTCCAGTATATGTTGTTACAATGCATACATGTAATCAGTTACAGTAATGCATGTACATTTCTTTTACTTCCAGCAGAGCACACTATTGGTACAATGTTAAGTTGTCAATCTCGCCTTCATTCTTGCTTGATGGGTTCGGAGCCGATCCCTCAGCTCCGACTCGGCACTTGCTAAGCTCGAGAGTCACTTTTACCAGCTCGAGGCAGCCCCATATCCCATGATGCAAGGCGGTAAGTACCCAGATCTCGTTTGCCGCTTCGCGTAGGAGGTCTTCTTTTTACCAGCTCCTGGTAAGTTGTTCACTTTTGTGATATTTAAGCCCCTTTTTACTTAAAAACCTTTTATTGATAGTTTTAAGTTATATTTGTACCTTTTCTGACAGAAATTCCCTGTCTCCTTTAATTTTTTGTTAGTCAATCTTTTCCCTATCCCATCCCCCCCCGTTAGGGTGTGTCTGTTGGTTTTTATAGAATACCTTTTGGTATTTTATTTAAGTTAATTTTGACTGGTGGGTGTGTGTATGTTTTTTCAGCACCATGTCAAAGGAGAGGGTCTCAGGTTTTAAGAAGTGTGACTCGTGCTGTCAGAAGATGTCTCTGACAGACGGTCACACTTCTTGCCTGTATTGTCTGGGCCCTCTTCACCTGCAGGACTCCTGTGCTATTTGTCACTCCTTCAGCCAGAGAGTCCTGCAGGAGAGACGGAATAAGCTGATTCTTAGGGGCCTTCTTAAGCCGGAGGGCTCTCCGGCTAAGTCGGCTCCACCAAAATCAGCAAAACCTTCCAAGGCCCAGGCTTCTGTATCTAAGCCTGCGGCCTCGGCTCCGACTCGTACTGAGTCGAGATCGGCTCCGGCTGGAGCCGATTCTGGCTTGACAAAGCCTTCGGCACCGATGGCTATCGGTGCCGAATCTGTATTGACCGCCGATGTCGGCTCCGATCGGTTCCGACACCCATGTGGCACAGGCATCGGTGTCGGCTCCGATCGGCTCCGACACCGTTACTTTGGTGGCTGTATCGGCTCCGGCTGGAGCCGATACATCGAGGCGTCCTGTCGGCTCCGAGAGGTCGGCTCCGACAGGATCTATAGTATCGGCTCCGATGGCTCATTCCAGGAAGAGGTCGAGGTCTCCTTCCTTGGAGCCGATACTTTCGGCTCGGCTTCACCTCTTCTATCGGAACGGAGCCATCGGAGCCGATCTTCAAGGTCATCCAGGTTGTCAGATCATGACCTAGAGAGAGTGGTCAGTAGATTACTCAAGTCACAGGTACTGGCCCAAATGTTACACAGTCCGTCTCAACAGACTACTGTGGGTCCACACCCCGTTACAGTTCCTCCTTCAACTCTACCCCAGAGCTTGGAGTTGGAGTCTTCGGGAATGGTTACTGCTACGGCTGGAGGACGGATACCCCCTTCTGTTCCTTCAGCCTCTACTCTTATCTCCTCTTCGAGACATTCCTTAGAGGGATTCGGTGGTCGGGCTTCCATGGTCTCCTCCGAGGGGGTGAGTGGCATCGGACCCTTGTCCGAGCCCGCTCTTCCCCTTGGAGCCTCGGCCTTGGTGAGCTTGGCTCCGACATCTGCCTCGGAGACTTCTCTTTCGGCGGTCCCTGGAGTTCCTAGCTCTTCGGAGCGGGTTCTCTCGGACCTGCCTGGGAGGGGAGCATTCGAGGTGATGAAGAGTGTACTGGCCACTGGTATCAGTCAGCAGTCTGTTCCCGTAGCTCCTCCCTCTATAGTACCTGTTGACATCTCTGCCACTTCTCTTGCTACAGGACCCAGAGATCCTCCGCCTCAGGTTTCCCCATTGGGAATTTCCCCCTCTTCCGAGGATTCTCCTGATGTTTCGGGAGATCCTCCTAGGAAGAGGACTTGTAAGAGGAAGCATGTAGACTCCCGAGTCTGTCACTTGGATACTGACTTTGATGAGTCAGAGGGATCCCCTAGATCCCCTCTGAGGATGTCTCCTTCTCAGACATCCTAGAACTTCTGAAACAGAGGGGAAACTGGCCCACCAACTATCCCTCTGAGGATGAGTCAGTATACCTAGAGGCGTTTGGATCTCGGCCCTCCACCTCCTGGGTATCTCCGCCTTTCGACCCCTTATGCAGGTGATTGCACGAAGGCGTGGGCAGCTCCTGACTCTGTAGAGCCAGTCCCTAGGAGGCCTTCAAAATTTATCACTGCCCCGAGTGACAAACAATTCCTTACTAAGGGTGTCCCCGCTGATGCCATGGTGGTGGCTGCGGCCACCAAAAAGGAACTTGCAGATCCTTCCGTGCCCGTCCATCCTCCTAATAAGGACTCTAGGACCATGGATAGGTAGTAAGCGGATGTTTTCCTCAGCGACCTTTGCTATGCGTTCACTGAATTACCTATGTCACTTCACCAGACTCCAGAGGGATATCCTGAAGGAGCTGGGAGAAGTAGTTCAGGATCCTACAGCTGCAGGGGCTCAAGAAAACTTGCTTCTCAGCTAGGAACCCTCAATTCCATTGCAAACTCCTCCATGCGGCTAATATCTTATGCTGCGGATGGAGCGAGTAGAGCCGCAGGCACGGGTGTGGCTCTTAGACGCCAAGCCTGGATGCGGCTATGTGATTTTGCGGATCCCTTTAAGGCGTCCTTCACAAATTCTCCCTTTGATGGGTCAGCTTTGTTTGGCCCTCAGGTGAAGGAAACCTTGACCAGGTGCGAGCAGGACGGCAAGACTCTTTTTGCTGTTGGAGTCCGTTTTTCCACCCCTTCTAGGCCTTATCCCAAAGGACAGAAGGGTGGGAAGATGTGGTTCCGTAAATCCCAAGGAGTCACGCCGGATTCACGTGGTCAGTTTACCCCTAGAGGCAGAGGGGTTAACAATAACAGACGCCGCTCTAGAGGCAGAGGGGGTCCGAAGAACCAGGGAAACAGGGAGCCTCTCTCTGACAAGCCCTTTCAGCATCCCTGAGGTGTTGCCCGGCTGTCCCTCCTTGGAGGCAGTCGGGGAAGATTATCACTGTACCCAGAAGCCTGGCATTCCCTCACTCAAGACAGATGGGTACAGTCGATCATATCCAAGGGTTACATAATTCCTTTCGAGGAAAGTCCCTTCCCTCAAGTTCCCTTCCAGATGTACCACCCGGTCTAAGGGAGATTGCAGAGTCAGAAATCGCAAAACTACTGCAAAAAAGAGCCATTCAGCCAGTTACAATAGACCATTCAGAGCCCGGAATCTACTCAAGGTTCTTTTTGGTCCCCAAAAAGACGGGAGACTGGAGACCAATATTGGATCTCAGCAGACTCAACAAGTCTGTCAGGAAGACAAGATTCCGAATGGTCACCCTTCAGTCAATTCTGCCCTTCTTACAGAAGGACAACTGGATGTGCTCAATAGATCTTCAGGATGCGTACTATCACATCAAAATTCACAGACGCTCCAGGAGATTTCTCCGCTTTCGGCTGGGATCCAGTCATTTCCAGTTCAGAGCCCTGCCCTTTGGTCTCACTACAGCCCCCAGAGTGTTCACCAAATGCATGGCAGTGGTCACGGCTCACCTGAGACGTCAAGGATTCCAGGTGTTTCCGTATCTCGACGACTGGCTCCTGTCAGCCACCACCAGGCATCAGCTTATACAAGCCAGGGATTACACAATAGACCTTTGTTCTCATTTGGGCATCTCAATCAACTTCGAAAAGTCATCCTTATCGCCCTGCCAGTCTATTACCTTCATAGGCGCAAACTTAAACACTGTTCGGATGTCAGCTACCCTTACAGAACAAAGAGTTTCAGACATTCAGACTCATGTCAGGATCATTCTGGCCAGCAAGAAAATACAGGCCAGAATGGTTCTAAAGGTATTAGGTCTCATGGCTGCGGCCATTACTCTTCTTCCCCTGGCTCGATTCTACATGCGCCTTCTTCAGTGGATGCTGTTCACACAGTGGTCATACCAGCAACTTCCAATGCGTCACCAGATTCTGGTGACACAGACATGCAAAGAGCATCTTGCTTTGTGGATCACATCGTCTCAGGTTCACCAAGGCAGGTGCTTTGTACCTCCGTCCCCGATAGCCACTGTCACCACGGATGCCTCCCTGATCGGGTGGGGGGGTCATTATCAGGGCAGGATGGTTCATGGGACGTGGCAACCGTTCGAGTACCATCTGCACATAAATGTCCTGGAGATGAGAGCAGTGCTTTTAACGTTGCAAGCCCTCAACGACTTTCTTCCCGTAGGGACAATTGCAGTCCACACAGACAACATGTCTGTAGTTTGGTATATCAACAAACAGGGCGGAACCAAGTCCTACCCCTTGTGTCGAGAAGCGCTCAGACTTTGGCAATGGGCGATCTCCTCTCATCGGTTTCTGGTAGCAACGCATATCCCTGGGAAAACCAACATTATAGCGGACAGATTGAGCAGAGCTATCCTCATGCCTCACGAGTGGTCTCTCAAGCAATCTATAGCGGAAGAGATTTTTCTGGAATGGGGTCGTCCATGTTGCGATCTTTTTGCTACTCCCCAAAACAGCAAATGTCCAGACTTCCTCAGCCTCTTCCCTCTATCAGGCCATCCCCCCAGAGACGCTCTGACCCAGGATTGGCCCCAGGGACTTCTTTATGCCTTCCCTCCATTTCCTCTGATCCCTCAGGTGATCCAGAAAGCTACCGTTTGAGAGCCAAATTGATTCTCATTGCCCCTTACTGGCCTCGACAAGTTTGGTTCCCGTTCCTTCATCATCACCTTTTGGTGCAGCCGTGGCATCTGGACCCAGTGCCAGATCTTCTGATTCACCAATCCGGTCAGCTGCACCGGTCAATCCCTTCTCTCAACCTCACAGCATGGTTGCTCCACTTCCTTCCTTAGCCAGGCTTCCTTTGATCTCTAACCCAGTTAGAGACATCATAGTAGCTTCACTAAAATCCTCTACCAGGAGGATTTACACAAGCAAATGGAAGCGTTTCCCTTATTGGGCTAAGGCACACAATATAGACCCTTTACTGCCCCTGTTCAGGCAGTTCTGGACTTCTTAGCAGAGATTTTTCAGGCAGGCTCCTCTTCTTCCACAGTCAGAGTTCAATTGGCTGCTATTTCCAATTTTCATGTCGGGATAGCAGATCATAATATTATGTCCCATAGGCTCTGCAGGGCCTTCTTGAAAGGAATTTTCCTACTAAAACCTCCAATCAGGAATCCTCCTCCTCAGTGGGATCTAAATTTAGTGCTGACATCCTTGATTCTTCCGGCGTTCGAGGCAGCTGTTTCTTGTTGCCTGAAATATCTTTCTTGGAAAACGTTATTTCTAGTGGCTATTACATCTGCCAGGAGGGTGTCTGAACTTCATGCTCTTGCGGTTCGACCCCCCTATTTGGTTTTTCACAAAGACAGAGTATCTTTGAGAACTAACCCAACCTTTTTACCTAAGGTCGCTTCAAAGAACAATTTGAATCAATCCATTGATCTCCCGGTTTTTTTCCCTAACTATTCAGATAGAGCTGAACAAAAGCTACATTATCTTGATGTCCATCGTCAACTTAGATATTATTTGGACAGAACAAAAAAATTTAGAAAATCTGATCAACTTTTTGTTTCCTATGCGGATAATAAAAAAGGCCTTCCTGTTTCTAAAGTGACTTTGTCCAGATGGCTTTCTTCGGTCATCTCTGAAATTTATACTCAGGGAAAACAGCTGTGCTCAAAACCTAAAGCACATTCAACTAGGAGCTTAGCTACTTCTACAGCTTTTCAAGCTAGACTTCCTTTGGACACTATTTGTGCAGCGCCACTTGGGCCACTCCTCACACTTTTGTTTCCCATTACAAATTGGACTTGGCCTCCAGGGACAGAGCCAGTTTTGGCTCTACAGTCCTCAAGAGTTTGTTCCATTGAGCCACCCAGGATAGAGGTGCTAGGGACGCGGTCCCATCAAGCAAGAATGAAGGCGAGATTGACAACTTAGCATTAAGAAGTTATGTACCTACCATAACGTTCCATGTTAGTTGTCTTCTCTCGCCTTCTTTCTTGCGACCCTCCCTCCTTCCCCCTGGCCTGGACAGACCTTGTATAAGAAACTATTATGCTAAAGACCATTCAGACCTGGTCCTTTTTCCATCTGTAAGTTTCTTCTTCCTTTGGGAAGTATTTTATGCTTGGTGCTATTGCCCTTTGTCAACAAACGAGATCTGGGTACTTACCGCCTTGCATCATGGGATATGGGGCTGCCTCGAGCTGGTAAAAGTGACTCTCGAGCTTAGCAAGTGCCGAGTCGGAGCCGAGGGATCGGCTCCGAACCCATCAAGCAAGAAAGAAGGCGAGAGAAGACAACTAACATGGAACGTTATGGTAGGTACATAACTTCTTATTTTCACACAAGGAAACCTGACAAATACTTTTTCAGCCCAAACATCTGTACAAATCAGTTTGACATACAAATAACATATAATTATTTACAAATTCCAGCTAGCTGTGCTGGTATATATTGCAAATCCACTGCCCTATTTCTCTTGGCATGGCTGGCAGTGCCTCCTATCACCTTGTAGAGGGATTTTATTTTGTAACTGCTTTTATGGAAAAATATGGAAAAAAATTTATTTGTTAATGTACATATTAATGTAGAATTAGAATGTTCGGGACGGAAACCTTGTGCTTTAGAGACTGTTATTGGATATTTTACTTCAGAATCATTATTTTTCTGAGGGAGGTTTAGACTCCATTATGTGTCCTTCAGGATTCTTTTTCTGATCAACAATGGACCATGTACTTATATCATTCTGCTGTCTCCTGGATGCAAGAAAAAAAATTATGAGGAGTTCTCAGGTGTTAGTCCATCTCTGTCACAGCCTCAGCCTAAAATGGGGGACTGTGCTATGACCAGACTTGGTTCTTTCTAAAAATGTCTTTTGGTCCCTCTGTAGTAGCAGTTTAGAAATTTATGAAGGATCAGGAGGTGAACACATCCTCTGCAGCTGTAGGTTGCCCACTCTGGGCAAGGGAGAACCACTTTTGCTGGTCTCGGGGGAAGGAGTGGATGAAGGTCTACCACATAGCCGGGTTTGGCTGTTTGACTCCCAGGGTTGTTCACTTGTCACGAGTCTGTCTTTTTCAAGAGAGTCTCCCAGGTAAAGAAAAAAAATTAAGACTATTTTCAGGTTTCTATAGCTAAGGATAAGGCAGACTTCCTTGGATTTCCTAAGGAATTAATTATCTGAGTTTAATATTTTTAATCCTGTTTCTTCACTGACTACAAATAAAAAAAAAATTTCCCCTCGCAATCTGCAGCTGATTTCCACTCAAAAGGGCAGGAATGGAGGGTGAGTATTTTTCTTCAGTAATTTCTCCTTAAGCTGAAGATTATGATTCTGGGGAAAGTGTTTATTTAGCTGACCAAAAGGCTGAGCCAAGAAATGTCAAGGCAGTGCAAGAACAAGATCAAAATTACTTTAATGCAACAAGTTAAGTACTTTCGTCCAGCAAACTCAAAACAGACCATCAGTTTGTTTTAAACTGCTTACAAACATCATTAAGTAACCCACTAATAATAGCTTAATTAGTTCCTACCAAATAAAACAATAAAGCTCTTAAATACATTAATAAAAACTGTTTCTTAAGGAGATAAAGCATGATGTTATGTAGTCCTATCTCGCCGTAATTCTTGCTGGATCGGTTCGGAGCAGATATTCGGCTCTGACTCGTTCGATATTAAAGCTCAAGAGCTTTTCCTGGCTTGAGGCTAACCCCTATCCCATGGTGCCTCACGGCAATTTCCCAGATCTCATTTGCCACAAAAGCTTCAAGGTTGTCTCCTTACTGGCTCGTTGGCTAAGTAATAGCTTTATTTACTAAATCTGGTCCTTTTTCCATTTTTGGTCATCTTTACTTTTTTTTTTTTTTTTTTTATAGTTAACAGCTTTATTGTGTGATTGTTCTGAGTGTTTGACCCCTATTTCCCCCCCATAGGATTGTATGGCCCGGTTCAGATAGAGGGCCGTAGTTGCCCGTTTAAGTTATTGAGCCTTTCCTCCCTGTGTGTTTTATTAAAAAAAAAAAAGTTTTATAATAAACAATAGAATCTTCCTTTCTATCTTTACTGTTCTTGTTGGTATTGTTACCTTAGTGTAGGTAGTAGTTTTAGTATAGTTAGTATTCTTGTCTTCTTTCTAGCTAGATAATAGTTTGTTCCTGTTAGCAACCCTTCAGGGTTTAAAAAATGTGATAGATGTTCACAAAAAATGTCTTTGACAGTCACGCTAGTTGTGTGTACTACTCAGGTGAAGCTCACTTGCAAGAGCCATGTACCTTTTGCCATGCCTTCAGTACCAGGGTCATGAATGAGAGAAAATGTAAACTCAATGATAGGGTCTTATGACCAGTTCCTTCCAGGAACAGCTGGAACTTGGTCAGACAGCTACCAAGACTTCTAAATGTAAATCTTCGGCTCCAGTTTCGGAGCCGTCAAAGTCCAAAGCGGTGGAGCCAAGGAGTTCTGGCTCCAATTCAGCTTCTTCTCTATCGGTACTGAGTCAACCTTTGGTACCGAAACAATTACTTGACATTGACCCTGTCTCACCTACTTTGAGATCTCCTATTTTGGAGAGGAGGAGATCTCCTTCTGTCTCCACCCAATCCTCCAGGACACTCAGATGAGGACATCGAGTGGGTGGTGAAGAGGTTACTTTCTGATCCAGCTCTGGCAAAGAAATTGGCCCCTCCGGACCCAAAGGCTAGCCTACCCTTTTGCAAACCACTGCTCCTCCTCTGACTGTTTTGCTCTCTGAGCCAATCACTTCAGGTTCTTTGGTGTTGGATCCGTCGGTTCCGGGGATCCTCCCTGCTTCCTCGGAACCGATTATTGTGTCCTCAGCAGCTCAGTCTGGAGCTGAGGGATCTGGGAGCCAACGCTCTCGAGTCTACTCCGAGGGGGATAGTCACCCTGGGTTTTCTTCGGAACTGACCCTCCCTCTTGGTGCCTCGGCTCGATTCAGCTTGGTTCCCACATCTGCTTCGGAGCCATTCCCCCTTGCTCAGAGCCGGCCATTCATCTCCTCGGAGCGGAGGTCTTCTTCAGAGTGGGGGGGGGGAGGCTTTTGAAGCAATAGAGAAGGCTTTATCCTTTGCAAAAGCCATACCTTTGGTACCTGTGTCCCACCAGCAGCAGGCAGCAACCTCTTCTCCCCTGCCACCCCCACAACATAGGGAACCAGAGACCTAAGCAGCCCCCATTAGAGGTGCCCCCTCTTCTGAGACCTCCCCAGATTATCCCACTGGAGAGCTCCCTCGGAAGAGACTTTGTAAGAGGAAGCATGTTGACTCACCTGAGTCTGTCACTTCTGGCACTGATTTGGAGGAATCTGAAGGGTCCCCTAGATCCCTCTCTGAGGATGTCTCTTTTTCTGACATCCTAGAAATCCTTAGAGGGGTGACAAAGTCCTCTAACCCTACTGAGGACGAATCAGTGTATCTTGAGGCCTTTGGTTCCCGACCTTCCACCTCCTGGCTGACACCACCTTATAACCAGCTCCTAGGGGTCATATCGCAGAAAGACGCAGTGAAGCCAGTCCCGAGGAGGCCAACAAAATTCATGACTGCACTGGAAGAGAAGTCCTTTCTTACCAAAATAGTTCCCGTTGATGCTATAGTGGTAGCAGCGGCCACCAAGAAGGAGTTTTCCGGAACATCATCTAGTATCCATCCTCCTAACAAGGAGTCCAGGACGATGGATAGGTATGGGAAGCGTACCTTTTCTTCAGCGGCATTTACTCCAAGATCACTGAATTACCTTAAGTCATTTCACTCCACTTCAGAGGGATCTCCTGAAGGAGTTGGGAGATACCCTTCAGGGTTCAGTAGCTCCAGGATCCATGGGTAAGGTTTCTGCGCAGCTCTCCACCCTTAAGTCGATAGCTAACTCCTCTATGAGGCTGATATCATATGCAGCGGACGGAGCAAGTAGAGCAGCCGCAGCAGGAATCTCTGTCAGGAGACATTCTTGGATGCGTCTTTGTTACTTCACGGAATCATTTAAGTCTTCCTTCACCAACGTCCTCTTTGATCGTTCATCTCTTTTTGGACCTCAGGTGAAAGAGACCTTGACCAGGTGCGAGCAGGAAGGGAAAACCTTATCTGCTGTTGGATGTCCATTTCTCCCTCTCGTCTAGACCCTATCCCAAGGGTAATACAGGAGGAAAAATGTGGTTCCGTAAATCCCAAAAAGGTTTCTCTCAGGCACAAGGGTCAACCCTCCCCTAGAGGCAGACGGGGAGGATATAATGGAAGACGCCGCCCTCGCGGCAGAGGAGGTCTGCAACTCAGGGAGATAGAGAAATGTTCTCTGATCATCCCTTCCATCTCCCTTGAGAGGTTGCCCGACTGTTCGTCTCTGGAGGCAGTCGAGGGTTGTCTATTGATGTACCCAAGCACCTGGCTAAACATTTCACAAGATTATTGGGTACAGACCATAATATCCAGAGGTTATCTGATCCCCTTTATTTCTGATCCCCCCAGTAAATCAGTCTGTACCAGACGTGCCCACCCATTCAGTTAGACTGTGCAACATCAGAGGTCATTTTGTTGCTGCAAAAAAAGAGTCATCTAAGAAGTCCCTACAGAGCAAATAGGATCCGGAACTTACTCTCGATTCTTTTTAGTTACAAAAAAGACAGGGGACTGGGGATAAATTCTATATCTCAGCAGATTCAACAAGTCCATAAAGAAATCAAAGTTCCGAATGATCACTCTGCAGTCGATATTTCCCTTCATCAGGAAAGACAATTGGATGTGCTCAATAGATCTTCAGGACACGTACTACCACATCAAGGTGGACAGGCGCTCCAGGAGGTGCTTATGCTTCCGGCTAGGAGACAGTCATTTTCATTTCCGAACACTGCCCTTTGGCCTCACTACAGCCCCCAAAGTGTTCACCATATACATGGCAGTGGCAACGGCTCACCTGAGGCGTCAAGGATTCCAGGTGTTTCCATACCTAGACGACTGGCTCCTCACTGCTACCACCAAGCATCAACTCATCAGAATCAGGGACGAGACTCTATCCTTGTGTGCCAGTTTAGGCATCGCAATCAACCTAAAAAAAATCAGCCTTATTTCCTTTGCAACACATTATATTCTTAGGCTCAGAAATAAACTCAACCACCATGTCAGAAAGTCTAACACCAAAACAGTAGAATCACTAAGCAACCAAGTCAGATCCTTGCTAAACTGTCACAAGGTTCAGTGGCTACTATTTGCCCAGTGGTCAATGCAGGATCTTCCCTTGGCTCATCAGATTCTTATCACTAACACCTGCAAGAAAGATCTGACATGGTGGTTGCATACAGAACAACAACTCTTAGGCCGTCCACTTGTTCCTCCCCAAGAGAAGGCAGTTTTGACCACGGACGCTTCCCAGATAGGGGGCATTATCTGGGAACGACGGTCCAAGGTACTTGGCAGAACCGCAAGAACCACTTGCACATCAATGCTCTGGAAATGAGATAGGTGCAATATGCATTGCAAGCACTTCACACCTCTCTTCCCACCATGACAATTGCTGTTCAGTCAGACAACATGTCTGTTGTGTGGTACATAAGCAAGGGGGAACCAAATCTTATCCACTTTGCCGAGAGGCCTTAAGAGTTTGGAAATGGGTGATGGACACTCAACTTTCTCTGACAGCAACGCACATCCCAGGAAAATCCAGTGTGATAGCAGACAAACTCAGACGAGCAATTCTGATGCCTCACGAGTGGTCCCTGAATGCAGAAGTTGTGAAAGAGATCTTTCACAGATGGGGCCAGCCTTGCTGTGATCTATTCACCACACACCTGAACACCAAAGGCAGATACATTGCCCTAATTCTCCATCCGGGGATGTCACCCAGGGATGCTCTAGTCCACGATTGGCCCCCAGGACTTCTTTATGCCTTTTCACCTTTTCCTCTCATCCCAAAGGTAATACAGAAAGCAAAACAATTGAGGAGTACCCTGATCCTCATTGCTCCTTACTGGCCTAGTCAAGTCTAGTTTCCCTTCCTGTGGCCCTACCTTTTGGAGGAACCATGGATCCTGGAACCATCTCCAGACCTCCTGATTCATCAATCGGGGCAATTCCATCCGACCATCCACACCCTAAAATTGACAGCATGGCTGCTCTAGTTCCACGAATAGCCAGGTGCATTCCCCTCTCACCTTCATTCAAACACATTCTGATTTCTTCCCATAAGCCTTCCACAAGGAAGTTACACTGCATCAAATGGAAAAGGTTCTCTATTTGGGCTGTTAACCAAGGCTTAGATCCCTATACAGCTCCTATAGAATTTATTTTGTCCTTCCTTGCCTCCATTTTTTCAAGAAGGAGCTGCAGCCGCTACAGTCCGAGTTCAGTTAGCTGCCATTTCTAATTACCATTTTGGCTTCATGGAAAATCCCATCATGTCCCACTCTTTGTGCAAAACCTTTTTGAAGGGAGTTCTCCTTCTCAGGCCTCCAGTCAAGCAACCATCAGAACCCTGGGACCTATACTTAGTTCTCACATCCTTAATTTTTGTACCCTTTGAACCCTCTTCTTCATCGGATCTGAAATTATTATTTTGGAAAACACTATTCTTAGTAGCCATAACCTCTGCTAGAAGAGTCTCAGAACTGCAAGCTCTTACTATTCGACCCCCTTACATTGTTTTCCACAACGATAGTCTTTCACTCAGGACAAACCCTTCCTTTCTTCCCAAGGTATGCTAAGAGCATAATCTTAACACTAATATTGAGCTACCAGTGTTTCTCCAAATCATTCTAATAAATCTGAATACAGAGTACACCAATTAGATGTTCACAGAATTCTCAGGTTTTACCTACACAAGACTAAAGAATTCAGAAAATCAGATGAATTGTTTTCCTTTTTGGACAAAAATAAAGGCTTGCCTGTTTCTAAGGTTACCCTTTCAAAATGTCTTTCAGATTTAATTTCCTTTGCTTATCAGACTGCTGGCAAACTTTTATCCAACAAAGTAAAATGCCACTCTACAAGGGCAGTATCAACTTCATGTGCCTTTAGATCTAGGCTCCCTATTGATACTATTTGTGCAGCAGGTACTTGGGCAAGACCACATACTTTTGTCACTCATTACAAATTGGATTTGGCCTCCTGGGACAGGTCATCCTTTGGGTCCACTGTGCTGAAGAATCTTCGCTTAAGCCACCTGGGATAAAGATGCTAGGGACGCTGTCCCATCCAGCAAGAATTACGGCGAGGTAGGACTACATAACATAAAGAAGTTATGTACTTACCATAACATTCCATGTTTGTAGTCCGGCTCGCCTACATTCTTGTGTCCCTCCCTCCTGCTCCCTTCCTGTTCCTGGAGGATCTGGTGGACTACACTTATGCTGTCTGACCTGGTTGTAGTTGTTGTCCACCTGGCATGAATAATGATACACAATGTTTGTCTGTATGTACTCAGTTATATATATAGTTTCATAACTATTAGGTTCTTACTGCTTTCTTGCAAGCAAGATCTGGGGAATTGCCGTGAGGCACCATGGGATAGGGATTAGCCTCGAGCCAGTAAAAGCTCTCGAGCTTTAGTATCGGCCGAGTTGGAGCCGAATATCTGCTCCAAACCCATCCAGCAAGAATGTAGGCGAGATGGACTACAACCATGGAACGGTATGGTAAGTACATAACTTCTTTTTTACAATCAGTAATAAATAAATGCATGCTAAAAAGAACAGGCTTGCTGTTTGAGAACAGTGAAATTAGAAGGGATCTCAAGAAGATTTTTTTTTTCTTTTTTTTTTTCTTAGATCTTAGCTAAAATGCAAGTTATATTTTAGTGGGAGCAAAATGAAATCCCTGTTTTTCAGCAAAAAAGTCATAATTTGTTGCAGTTGGATAGTCACAGCCTGCAGCTGTCCCTCCTGTTTTGTCAGGCCTCAAGGATGTTTTCTTAACTTGCAGCATGATTGATAGCCAAACTCCTGCTCCAAAAAAGTCTGATAGGTTAGACAAAATACTTCATACTCCTAAACATCTGTTTTCTAATACTAAAGCAGATCCTGTAGTTATTTTTTTATCTAAAACTTTACTGCTTGCTAATGCTAACCCCTTTCCCTCTTACAAGAGTGGAAAAGCTTTTGATAGATTTGGGAGGAAGATTTCTGCTGCTTTAACTTTTCAGAATTTTGAACTGCTAGGCTTGCATGCTGAAATATCCAGTGTTAACTGTCCCTCTCTAGTGGTTAAAAATTCATTGAATTATTTAATTGCAAATGTTTCTTGGGTAACCAAACCTCCCCTAAAGTACTCCCATGATTCTGCCGATGCCATCTCCAGTACTGCTGTTGTGGGGTCATTTTCTTGGTTACATTCTCAAAACTTACCTGAAGATGTTAAAACTGAGATTTTAAATGCTCTCCTCAAAGATGTTTTGTTTGGCCCTTCTGCTGCTGAGGTACTTAAAAGATTTGATGAAACAGGAAAATTGATTCAAGGGGCCTCCCAAATGTTATTAGTTAATAACTCTCGTTCTCAGGACTCTCTAACACTATTCAAGCAGAAGGTTGCTAACAAACAAGAGTTTAAAAAGCAATGGAAAGAAGTAACTTAAAGCAAAAGCCTCCCAGAACCAAAGGCAGTTCAAAAAACCAGACTCCTTGCCTCTCCAGCCCCCCCCCCCCCCGACCCTGGCAGTCTATCCTTCAGTTTAGGTCTGCATCTTCCACAGTGGCATCAGATTATATTTGACAAGTGAGTTCTGAAAATCATCCATCAGGGGTACATATGGCAAGAGTAGTCCCTTCCTCTTTTTTTCCAGGGGAATTTCTCCTCGTCCTGAAAACCGATCTTCACTGTTTCCTCCACTTTTGGAGTAAATGCTGTATCAGGTCCTCATAGAACTAGGGATTTATTTTAAACCATTAATGGCACAAGTCATTAAACTGCAGAAAATGTAACTCAGAAGTTAAAAATGTAGTTAGTTCATTGACAATCTAAAAAAAAATCAAAAACTGCTTTAATGCAGGGGAACAAGCCTCCTGCACCCTCTGTGCAGGTGGCTGTGCCCTCCACCCCTTGCTAATTCTATAAAGCAACTCGGAGTTTGCACTATAGCTGAGAAAGGGCAAAACCCCCAGTTCCCAAGCCATTAGTGACATAAGTCGATATTTTGCAGTTTTGAGCTGTTGAGTATAATGTTCTGCAGTTTGACAATATTTCAGTTAGATATTTACTAATGGTACCCGGAAATAGTGCTCAGTTCAGAAAGGCAAATGTTTCTATTCAAGAATCTTTCTGGTGCCAAAGAAAGATGGAACTTGGAGACCTGTCCTAGACCTCTTCTTTCTTAACGTCTTTTTCAGGATTCCAAAGTTCAGAATGCTATCCCTTCAAATCCTCTAATACCCTCCCTCAATTTCATGGTAACTTTAGACTTAGAAGATGCTCCTCATCCCATTCCAATTTGCAAGGATTTCAGGTGATTCTTATTATTTTCTATTGTCATTTCTCTTTCTAACCTTTTTGAAATACCCATGATGCACTAGATAAACCAGAGTGTCTGGCTCCAGTAATTGCTTACCGCAGACTTCAGTGCATGCATGTCTTTCCATATCTGGATGATTTTCTTCTATTTGCATACTCTCTTCCAGTTGTCAGGATTCAATGATGTGTCAAGAAACTCTTGCTCAGTCTGGAGTTTCATTGAACTTTGTAGTAATCATCTCTCATCCAGAGCCAGATCAAGGGCAAATTGGGCCCTAGGCAGGGTAATAAATTGCCTCCACTCCATAGAGTAGCCCCACGTTTGGCAACCCCTGACCCCCCCCCCCCCCCAACAGCAGCCTCTTCCCCAGTCATTCCAGTATTCCACTACTTGGCTATTTTTCTCCAGTTACCATAAGCACTGTTCAAACCTGTCAGTGTGCATACTGCTTTCTTATTTATTTCTATAGTAATTACATATATTGAAATAAAATAGCAGAAACACTAATACCCATTTGCTAAACAAGCAATACAGTCTGACAGTAAAAACAGCATGAGCAGCAAACTTCTATGTTCTTGAAACTCACATTCATTGAAATGGCATAAAACCCACATTCAAAGCAAATGCACCTGGCCAGTGGAGGATTAAGATTACCTGTGGGCCATTTTCAAACCATAGGCTCCTTGCACACTTTTTTAGGACTATGCATACATGTATGTGTCCATTGATTCACTTTCCTTATTGTGTTAAATTATATTCCTTGAGTAATAAATACAGCACCACTAGTTAGAATGTGTTTTAAAGGTGTAGTTTTGAACATTCTTCTAGTAAGCAATGAAACAACATGTATGAACCAATAATGACAAAAGTACCCATTTCAGAAAATTTCAGCCATGAAAGGACACTCAGACATGTCATTACAATCTACCATTATCAGTCAGTAAGTGCAATCTCTGCAGAAGTAAAAGTCATCTGAATAATTCCACATTAAAGATATCTGTAGCTAATGAAGTTGCTAGTAGCAAACACTTTGCATTTCAGTGTTTCATCTACAAATTCAGTGCCTGCTGCCCTTGAAGAATTGCCTGTGTGACATTAAAAAAAATGTATGGTGGTAATACTGCAATAGGGATTGACAAACCGACAGGTTCATAGCTACGAGGCATCTCATACAAAGGAGGACACACGAGTGCAGAACCCCTATGCCCCTTTAAAATGCACCAGATAATCTGCAATTGAAAGAGCACTGCAATACCAGCACTCCATCTACATGGTGTGGGAGTATCCACAGCCTTCTGCACCCATGGGAATTATGCTAGTAACATTCAAATTCTGCATCACAAAAAGTGACTGCCATTTGCTAAAATTAGTTGTACATTGAAAACAGACTTAGCATGAGCTACAGTAAGCTTCTCTTCACTTGAAACTCACAATTCCATGAAAATGCACTGAAACTCATAATCCTTTGATGCTATAATTCTAGCGGTTGTGCACCACGATACCATGTTTGCAAGACAAGGACACCTGCTTACATCCATTTAATATAGTTGGTGGTCTTGGTGTTCTCCTGGTCACCAGGCCTCACAGGTAATATCTGTGGTCCTGTGAGATGTAAACAATCAGGGCTGTTGGGGCATAATCAACATTGCCCAAAAGATGACCAAGGGGAATGCTGCCTGTCTTGATGGCATGGAAGGAACTAGTTTACGAGATACAGGTACTGGGATTGCTCCCAGTTTGCTTTGCACACAAATCATTTACTTACCATATGGGGTCACATGCAAGTGGAATATCAGTGAAATGCTACCTATAGCTATTGCTATAGTCATAGGCATAATGGGTGCCAGGCTTAGCTTTGAGTCATTTGTGACTGACACTCTAATATGCGATCACAAATGTGCAATTGGTTCTTGGAGATTCTTGTATCTCAGATAATTCACTTTTATCTGAAATAAATTTCTTAGAGTTAGTATATTGAAATAGCTTGGAGAGTAATTTAACAGCAAAATAGTATGTTTCAACAGTTACTGTTTCAATGTCAGTTTATTTAGTGATTGCACTTCTAAGCATTGATTACTGATGTATCAAACTTTTATGAGGGGGGCATGGAGTTGTGTACCATGTATGGAATGGACAGAGATAGCTATCTAGTTGTCATCCACTATGCCAATTGTCTGACAAGTAAGCAATCACAATGAGCCATTCTGCCATATGGGGCATAGCACAAAAGAGAAATTACTGGATGGTGCAACTAGCTGAGATCTGCAATATTCACATACATCTCCAGCAGGCTTCTGGAATATACTGGGGACCAGAATGGTTACAGCCATGATACATGCAGACCCATAGTTTCAGAGCTATAGGCAACCCTCCAGTACTGTGAATCTCCACCCTTTGATACAGTCTGAACTGAGCATCAGGGCTGTGGCTGCCCATCTAGGACTGATTCAGCTGCTCTTGACTGGGTTAGAGGGCTATAAAAATTGAATAGTAAAAGCATTACTGTGTCTGTAGCTCTGGGCATTGGTGGTTGCTACATTTATAATTACTGAAAACAATTTGTAGTATAGTTGTTGCATGCTTCTTGCTGAGCTGTCAGTGCTCATATAGTCATGCATCTTGGTACTTGACTGTTTCACTGTAAACCCTTTTGCATAAAATGAAAAAACGCCAACGAAATATTAATTAGCAGCAGATTCAAATTAAATTATCTGGAAACCTTAAAACTATCAGTAGCTAAATTAAAAATGAACAGTGCTGAAGTGCCTCTACTAAGGTAAAATTAATTGGTCCATCAAATAGGGAATTTTGGAGACTTCCTAAAAGAATAGCAAGAGTCACTCACTGAAAGCAGAGATGGTAGCATACACCACTGGACCCCAGGGCAAGATATGTAAAATATATCATGCCACATATCTTCAAGGTTCATAGAGCTGACCTACAGATGTTGAAACCAAACAATGCCATCATTCATGTATTTATTTTACAGTTTGATAACTAGGTGGGCGGACTGGTCCTTTTCAGCCATAACCCTGGTCAATAGTAAGTTCAGTTTATTCAGTATTTCTTTAAAAGAAAAAGTAAGATTGAAACAAATTCATATCGTAAATAATATGCCCAAAATGCAAAGTTAAAAAAACTTTAATAGTAAGTACACAGTAGTGAATATCCATAAGCCAAGAGAATTTTTGTTAAGCTGACAACGGTGTTCTGGGTTTTATGTTATAGGCAGACCATATAGTTAATTTGCATACATGCACAATGTACATTTGTGTACCAGATGTTTTGTTGCTGTGAGAGGCTGCTTATGAATTTCAAAGTCTTGTGTGATTTTAAATGAACACAAACATTGCACAATGAGCATTGTTTGATTCTCACCCCCACTTTTTGTAGACTTTTCAAAGCTACATAAATGAAACTTCTGGTGCCCTTGGAAGATACTGTTACACATTTGAGCACTTAGTCTATGACTCTAATATATTAAATTCCAACACAATTTGTAACTGCAGAGCAGAATGGATAACATATGGTGAAGCATAACAATTACAGCTGAGGAACGTGTTAGGGGCCCAGTAATCACTCTGTCATATACACATGCATGTGTATGTGCTTGTGCGCGCACACACGCGCACGTACACAGGGCCACACAGAAAAGCCAACAATAAAAAGCAGCCATTTCATGGCCTCTATGAAAAGAAAACTATTGAAAGAAAATTTGATTTAAATCTGTGTGTGTAATACTCTGAGCATCTAAAGAATCTTAACAATTTTCTATTACTATTCCTTAAATGTTGATCGACAGCTTAATATCATTTTTGAAATGCATTACTCTTTAACCCTGACTGTAAAATGATTCAGTTATATTGTATACTATTTTATTTTTTACTCTGCAGACAGTAGTGTTTTTTCCTCCTACTCTCAGCAGCAACTGCATTGGTAAATATGACATAAACTTTAAGCATGATAACACAATATTTTAAGGGATCCAATGATCTCTATTGAAATTCCTTAAGAATATAAACATTCCAGGTCACACCACGTGACTTGACTGATATCAAGCCATCCGTTGGTATATATCTTCATGATACCTTTTACTTTTGGGGATTTTAATTTGGATAAGAAAATGAATCCCAAATGCCAAAGCAGCACAAAATACTTAGAAAGTCATGCAATGTTCCTAACTCAGACAAGAACAACCAACTAGAAATGGAAACGACTCATTCCAAGTCTATGACAGTGGATGTTTTCAAAACGCAGAGTTTGCAAAAAGCAAGACCATCAGACCATTCAGGCATTAAAAATAAGTTGCGCAATATAGCGTATTCATTGTCTGAGCAACAACAAACGTACCTAACCACTTGCTCTTAACTAAATAGCCCACGGCATTATCATTCACCATGTGCAACAGTTTCACTCTACACCAGCCTAAAATGTCATTCAAAGATTTCACGCAGTGTTCTCAACATCAACAACCTAACTTAACTGATGGTTTATTTAGTGGATCTTCATAGGAATCTGTGAAGTCAGGAGTGAATGTTGATAAGGAAGTTTAGATTCCTTTTGTATTTCACTGCCTGTTGCACTGAAATGATGGGGCTGTTTACTTTAAATTTATTTTATACACTAAAGACAGTATACACTGTGCAGCAAAGTCTGGAACCTATTCATCCATCAGTTTTCTGGTTAATAAATGTGTATTTAGCATATGGGGTACCAGCTCAGATAAGAGAGTTTGATGTAATCCTTTCAGTGTTTTGGAGAAAATGCAGAGATAGGCAGCATGGAACTTGCTCCAAAAATGAAAATGTAGTCCTGTAGACTACATACACTGGAATTGTAATAGTCGCAGTGATACAGACTGAGATCTAACTGGGCTTATAACATTTTTGTGAGATAGTGGAGTGAAGACCATTATTGTGGGCTGACAGAATGAGAGAGCACGTTGCATTTTCCCATCCTTATCAGTTAAACTGGACTAAAGTACAAATATAGAATGATAGAAAATACCACTTCCAAAAAAGATGAAAAAGGGGTCCTTTTGTTTCTTGGTCTTCACTGCTTATTTCAGAGTGTTCTGTCTTATTCAGGTGTAGCTTGTTTTTCAAAAGATACTAATGTTCTGGACTTTACTAACTGCTCTAAAATACTTGAAAGACTACTATCAGCAACACACACCTACACTCCCTCACTGTCTCTCAGAAACACACTTTTTCTGTAGTTTAAATTACTTACACACACACACACACACACACACACACACACACACACACACACACACACTCATACAAAAAAAAAAAACGGATAGTTTAAATTACATACGCACACTTTCTCATTCAGAAGTGGAATGGTTAGCTTAAATTACATACACTCATATACATGTATACGTGCACTCTCTCTAATGTGCTTACAAACACGCACTTACCTCCTCTTATAATGGAACAGATGGTTTAAATTTTGCACGCAAGTGTGGAATGTGTTTGTGGCACACGCATGGTTCTCCTTAAAGGGGAAGACACCGCCACCGATGTTGAGAAGTTTTATTTTTAAATACATTATTAAAGTAAATATTTAATCTTACATTATTAAAATAAATATTTAATCTTCCTGGCCAGAGTGGGCCCTCCCCTAGGTGACTGCCCATGTTGCACACTGCTGGATCCGGCAGTGCTCCTATCATTTCCTCTGTAAGTACAGCTGTGAAAGTAGTAGTTTTCTTTGCTGTTCAGAAGTCTTGAATGCATTCTTCTTTCTTCTAACCTACATTTATTTTATTTGCTTTTGATTGCCTGGAAAGTCTGATTGGACAAAGACCCTTTTTACAGGAGACTCAGGGAGAACCCCCCAACAAGTAATACATTTGTACATTCAGGTAGAATGAGTTAGCAATGAAAATATGTAACCCTGTATGTATGATTTTAACAGGTGATCATGTTAAATACACTATGCAGTATTTACAGCATGTTAAGGTCATGTGCCTATAGAGCATTTAGCATTGTTTTACAATACATGTATGTATATATTCAAATTGTAATTTTAGCACCTAGATTTCACTAGGATTTTAAATTATAGATGGGATAAGGTTAGAATAAAAATTCTGCTTAGTGCTGAGTTTGTTGCAGTACATTTGCTGGACCATTTTGTTAGGTATGTTTTCAGTAAGATAAGATATTTCGGTACTTAAGTATTATCGCAACCACATTTTCAAGTGAATGGTGGTTGCTTTCCCTTGTGTCAACTGGGAACGATTAAGTATGAGAAAACCTCAGACGCATGTTTTCTTTAATGTGTTCTTGTTTTTAGGAAGGTTTCTCACTTCAGATGAAAAAAATTAAGGTTTGAAATAGTAGGTTCCCCATTTACTGCCAGTGTCTCAAGATGTCAGTTGAGCAAGTTCCCCCCATTCCACACTTAAAAACACGTTCCGCGTTCCTTTTTTTTCAGCCTTTGCCCTGACAAAAGAAAGCATTGGGAAACAAAAAGCCAAAGCAGTATACCCTGTCTGACTCCTTACAAAGTGATCGGGAAGGGTAGTAGACTGTTGAACACTATCTTGGTGGTTTTTGTATTTATTTTTGGTTTGTAAAACAAGTATGGGTTTTCAAATGTTGCTTGCGATTTTTGGCTGGCTAATCCGTTGGAGGATTAGACGTCTGATAGGAAGCAAAGACGTTCAAGGGGATTTTCGAGTAGAAAACGGCAGCAGTACTGCAAAATCATTTAAACATCTGATTAACCTCTCTAGTATAATTGATCCATAAAGTGAGACTAGCATTGGGGGGATGAAAGGAAGTTAGCAGATGCAAAAGATTTTGCAGTACTGCTGTTTTCTACTTTAAAAAAAAAAAAAAAAAGTCTCCCTTGATTGTCTTTGTATCCCATCAGACATTCTTCTGATGCACGTAAAAGGGCCCAGAGACTGCAACTAGTTTCTCCAGTCAAGCCACCGCAGAGTCGATGAAGAAGCAGCAGAAGAAAATGATGACTGCTTTACCAAGCCCTCTGTTTACAACCCAGCCTTACATCACACCTTAAAAATGTTTGGACTTTCTTGTAAAACATATATCGGACAGATCTTACAAGGTAAGACCAAATGTCCGTTCTTCAATTTTGTCAATTATCGCAGCATGAAAATGTGGTTGCGATAATACTTAAGTACCGATATTTCTAGTATCTGTTTTAGTAGACTTCTGTAGTTTAGCAATGTATATGCTGTGTAGGCAGTTGCTTTTAAGATTTTTACATTTTGGAGTGAGCACTGAGTTTTGGTTCAGTTAACAAAATTCTGTGGTGTGCATCAGTTTAATAACTGGCTGGTGGTAGGGCATCTGTGAGGGCTATGGAGGATGCTGTGCAGTTTTAATTTGAGTGAGCTAATATGATTAAATAGATGTTCATATTGATCACTGCTGCAGTAGCCTTTGCTGTATGGGTTATCTGCTGTCAAGAATATAGCAACCGGACAGCTTCCAAAGCTTTGCGGCACCGTTCACATGTCCAAACTATTAGGAACCCTCAGGCTGAGCTGACTAAAAGATTAGTCTGGGCACTAAGCCCTTCAGAGCTTTACTGCTGCCAAAGAGTACGCTTTTCTGACACTTTCAAGGATAACAGTTGGCTTGGTGGTGTTCCTTTACTGGGCAAATTAGTTCCCTTTTAGGAGAAAAACTTCCTTTGTTTAAATAGTTTGTGTTTTATCACTTTCCACTTCAGGAAAGTTATTTTAAAGCTTGGAATTTTGTGTTTTAATGGACTATCAAGGCATACTTTCTTTTTGTCAGTTGAAAAGTTGTGTAAAGTAACTGAAAACCCTGGGGAAATTGCTACTGCCATTAGAAACACGGCTGGCTCCATTTTTCCTTTCAAAAAGAAACAGAAAACTATGTGTCTACTCCTCCTCAAATTTCCTTAGAGGAGTAGCTTACTGGATCTGGCTCAGGGTTTAATTCAGGTTATTGATCCTTCTTATAATGTAGTATCTGGTAAAAGAAATAGGGATACCTCTGTTCCTGAAGGGATTCATGGTTTTGAATCTGCACAGGAAGGTGGACAGATAAAGGGTTTTCTCCTCAGATTTTTGATTCACAGTCGGAAGAGAAGCTTAGTTTCTGCCTGAGGGGGGGTTCTCTTTCTGTGAGAGTGTTGCTAGAATGTGCTAGTGTTTCCAGTTGGAGAACATTGAGGTTTCTCAGTCCCTCAGAAAACATTAAAAACTGTTACAGAAGTAATTTCCAGAATCTACACCCATTCCTCATGTTCTGTCAACTTTAGAGGTGTGTGTGTGTTACTGCCTGCAGTTTTTCCAATAGTCAGCCAGCTGTAAGACTGTGTTGTTAGATCTAGGCACTACAGCGGTCTAGGGTTTGAGTCGCTCGCACAACCTCCATTGCTTAATATGAGATTGAGCATATTGCTTAACCAGACATTGCAGTCAAGTCACTGTTGAAAAGAGTGTGTGTCCGGTAGGCTCACCCAGTTAACAAATGCTTTATTTATTCAACTAACTATAGTTTCAAGTAAATTTAGCCTCTTAAAACCACTGTAATTTTCTTTACCCTCAATTCCCAGAGCTGTATTGCAGTCAAGCAGCTTATCAGTAGCATGGCAGGGAACATTGATATGTTTTCCTTCTCCATTCCATCCTGCTTCACTTTAGCAGGTATTCTGCTTTTGAATGCCACACTGTTGGCCGAGTAGAAGACTGAGACAGTGACCCCTTGTCACTGATCTCTCCTGTCATATTCTTCATGACATCTTTGCTGGGTTTTCCTCATCAAGCCATTGATGGACTTTATATGAATGCAGTGGTGCTTGCTTTTGATCTTTCAACATATTTGCACTGTCAGGAAGTGAGAAAAGAACATGACATGTGTAAAGACAGTATTACCCTAGAGAAGGGTAGAAGGGATTCAAAAGGTGAAACTGTCCCAGCAGGTAAAAGAACATTTCAACTCCACATTTTGTGAGCAATACCTCCAGTTCTTCAAGCTCTGCCGAGAGTGTCAAAACTTCTGAGCTAATAGTGACTTAAAGAAAGGCAGTGGATATGGTTATGTCCAATCTACTTGATTGAACACATTGTGCTGCTGTTAGCTCCATGTGGGACTTCACCAAACACCTTTACTTTTTTGCAGATGATAGTTTGGAAGAACTGCAAAAATGGGCTTTATGGGCTTCTGAAATAGAGAAGTGCTTAGAATGATTTGTTCACTTGTAATACACTGTGGTTAACCATACAGCTCCCTTTCTCTCACTGTGCCATCGCTGGATAGTGGTACCCCCTTAGTGTTGTATAGGGGAATAGTGAAAGATAAATTATCAAAGTAGGCATATATCCTTCAAGGATGGATTTTTTTTTTAAACAAGAAACATCTGTATTAAATTATCACATGAAATCATATAAATGAAAATAAAATATACCGACACAATCTCATTTGCAAACATTTTTCATTACAAGCCATGCCGACACAACTGTAGCTGCATATTTGTACTATATCCAGTCATTGTCAGTAAAATATTAAATAGTTCATTCAAATCATGTCTTATTTTAAACCTTGTACTATTCTGTATGTATTGATGCCACAAATCCCTTTTTTTGTATGTAATTTGCTCCTACCCTTTTCTCAAGATCTCAATTCCAGTTGTTTTATCTCTCTTATTATTTTCCCTACTACTAATAAAGTTGGTTTAGACTTTTGATTTCCATTTTGTAGTAATTGCTTTTTTGGCAGCAATCATAATTAGGCTAAACAAGGCCTGCATTACTATGTTTGGCAATTCTATCTGTGTCATAGCTAAAAAAAAAAATTCCTTAATTACATCAGTTTGCTCAGGCAGTATATCCAACAGAGCAGTCTGCAGGGAATCCTTAGTCTGCCATCTCATGACACTCGCAGAAAATATATTCCCAGTTGCCTCTTTCTTCTCCATCACACCACCTCCAACATTTGCTCTCTACCTGAGGAAAAATTCTTTGGAGTATAAAAATACCTTGTAAACACTTCTATGCAAAGATCCTAAATCTTTTGGACTTCATTGCATATTTGGGAGACATGCATGTATTCCCCATTGTTTCTTTGTGAATTGCTTATCTAGTCTCTCTTCCCAATCCTCCTCTGATTGATTCTTATAGTTAGCATGCAGTATTTTATATGCTGTACTAATTATTCCTTAATGGCAACTTCTGTTCTAGATTCTACTAAAAACTCTACCAGTGCTGGTCTTTTATTCAGGACCCCCTCTATTTCTTTCTCTTTGCCTATACTCTGTTAGCAGTCCTTTATAGGGAAGGTAATCTCAACCTGCAGTCCAAATAAATTATTTGTGTCTTCCCATTCTATTATGTTTCCATCTCTGGTTATTTGCTTCCAGTACTGTGGTTACTTTGCCAGTTTTCTCTGGTAAATTCCAGCCCCCCCCCCCTTGCCTGTTGTCTGTATCCCTAATCGCAGACACCCCTATCTGCAGAACCTCGTTTCTCCATTCCCGTATTGGCTTAATTCCCAGAATACTTTCTGCTACTTTGACTATAATAGTTTGTATAACTATTGATGTTAAGTTGTCATTCTCGCCTTCATTCTTGCTGGATGGGTTCGGAGCCGATCCTCGGCTCCGACTCTGCCTATACTATAGCTCGAGAGCTATTTTTACCGGCTCGAGGCAGCCCTATAACCCACAATACCATGCGCTAACTCCCCAGATCTAGTTTGCTGCTTCGCTGCGAGGTTGCCTTTTTTTACCGGCTCAGGTCAGTAAAGAGATTTTTTTTTATAGTACTATATTTCAGGTAGTTTCCCAAACAGATTTCCTATTTTAGGTCCCTATCGATTGTTTTATTCATTACAGCCCTTTTGTAGCCCTTCTTCCCTTCCTTTTAGTTAATTTTTATCATTGGGCCTAGGGCTTTACCTTAGTTTTCCCCACCCCTTACAGTGTCTGTGTGTGGTGTTTAGTCAGTTCCCTTAACTTTTTTCTAGTTATAAGTTGAGTGTGTGTGTGGACTGACTGTGATTACTGTGTTTGCTGTTGTAAGGACTATGTCCAAAGACGCTAAGGTCTCGGGATTCAAGAAGTGTGACTCGTGCTGTCAGAAAATGTCTCTGACAGACGGTCACACTTCTTGTGTCTACTGCTTAGGGCCTTTACACCTGCAGGACTCTTGTTCCGTCTGTCATGGGTTTAGTTCAAGAGTCCTGCAGGAGCGTTGTAATAAGCTCATCTTAAGGGGCTTATTAAAGCCTGATGACTCCCCGTCCAAGTCTGGCTCGGGGAAGTCTTCAAAAACTGCCAAACCCTCGGCTCCAGCTTCTGAGTCGAGGACTGGCGTAAGTGAGATGGCTCTGACATCGGTTCCAATCGGATCCGAGGCGGGCAAAGTAGTATCCGCTCCGAAACCTGCATCGGAGCCGACCCCAGTGCGCAAGCACTCTAGATCCCCCTCACTAGAATCCGTCCAGTCGACTCCGAGATCCACTCCTGTCGGAGTGGAGTCACTCATCTAGGTCATCCAGGCTTTCTGACCATGATATTGAGAGGGTGGTCAGTAGGCTCATAAAATCTCAGGCACTAGCCCAAATGCTCCAAAGCCCGTCTCACCAGACTGTGGCTCCTTCGGTACCGCTATCGATTCCTCCTCCAATTCACCTCTCGAGTTCGGAGCTGGAGTTTGTCGGAACTGTAACCTTGCCCACGTCGGAGCCGATACTTCCACCTTCGGCTCCGGTGTCGTTGGCTCCGACTTCTTCATTGGTTCCATCCGTGGAGAGGTCCAGGCGCTGGGACTTCATTGTCGGCTCCGAGGGGGCGAGTGGCCTCGGACCCTTGTCCGACCTCGCTCTCCCTCTTGGAGCTTCGGCTCTGGTTAGTTTGGCCCCGATATCATTCTCGGAGCCTTATCTGTCAGTGCCGGGAGTGGTTCGGGTCTCTTCGAAACCGGGACTGCCCTTGGTACCTGATAGAGGAGTCTTTGAGGTGATGAGGAGCATGCTGGACCCAGTGTCCACTCCAAGGTTAAGTTCTGCAGCTCCTCCCTCTACAGTGCCTGTTATGGTCTCTGGCCATCCTCCTGCATCTGACAGCAGAGATCCAAAGCGTAGGGTTACCCACTTTGGTTGTCTCCTCCTCTTCCGAGGCCTCCCCTGAAGCTTCAGGGGAACCTCCTAGGAAAAGAAAGTGCAAGAGGAAGCACATAGACTCCCCCGAGTCTGTCACATCGGACACCGACTTGGATGAGTCGGAGGGTTCCCCGAGATCCCCCTCTGAGGATGTCTCTTTTTCAGACATCCTAGAGATCCTGAGACAGAGGTGAAATTGGTCCACTCTCAAATCCTCCGAGGACGAGTCTGTTTACCTTGACACTTTTGGATCTCGCCCTTCCACCTCCTGGGCGTCTCCCCCTTTCGACCCACTAATGGAGGGTAGTGGCTAGAAAGGCGTGGGCAGCTCCTGATTCAATGGAACCTACCCCTAGGAGGCTCTCTAAATTTATTTCTGCTCCAGAGGACAAATCCTTTCTCACCAAAGGTGTTTCAGTTGATGCTATGGTGGTAGCAGCAGCCATTAAGAAGGAATTGGCTGATCCTTCTGTACCTGTTCATCCTCCTAACTAAGAGTCCAGGACCATGGACAGGTATGGTAAGTGGACATTTGCTTCAGCGACCTTTACTATGCGATCGCTGAACTATTTGTCATTTCACCCGCCTTGAGAGACTTGCTCAAAGAACTGGGTGAAACTGTACAGGATCCTTCTGCTGCGGGGTAACAGGACAAGATGAACTCCCAGCTGGCCACCCTGAATTCCATTGTTAACTCCTCCATGCGGCTTATCTCCTACGTAGCCAATGGAGCGAGTAGGGCCGCAGGCACAGGTGTTGCGTTGAGATGTCACGCTTGGATGCGACTCTGTAACTTTGCCGATCCCTTCAAGGCGTCCTTCAACACCTCCTTTGATGGTTCAGAATTGTTTGGACCTCAGGTGAAGAATACCCTCACCAGATGCGAGCAAGATGGTAAGACTCTCTCTGCCGTGGGAGTCCATTTTTCCACACCTTCTAGACCTTATCCTAAGGGACAGAGGTGTGGAAAGATGTGGTTCCGCAAACCACAGGGAGTCGCGCCTGCTGCATGTGGTGAATTTCCCCCCAGAGGCAGAGGGGGGAGCAATAACAGATGCCATCCCAGGGGCAGAGGGGGTCCACAGAACCAGGGTTCCAGGGAATCCTTCCCTGACCAACCCTTTCAGCATCCCTGAGAAGCTGCCCGACTGTCTGCCTTCGGAGGCAGTCGGGGGAAGATTATCTCTGTACCCGGAAGCCTGGCAATCCTTCTCCCAAGACAAATGGGTACAGAAGATCATATCCGGGGGTTACAAAATTCCCTTCACTTCCCCTCCGGTACAACCGTCAAGACCCCTAAAAGACGTACCACCCACACAAAGGGGTCAGGCACAGCTAGAAATAAAAAAGCTGTTAAAAAAAAAAGAGTCATCCAGGCAGTCCCAGCAGATCAGCTAGGATCCGGAATCTACTCCAGATTCTTTTTGGTACCAAAAAAGACAGGAGACTGGAGACCCATTTTGGACCTCAGCAGATTGAACAACTCTGTACAAAAGACAAAATTTTGGATGGTAACACTGCAGTCCATTCTACCCTTTTTGGGCGGAGATAACTGGATGTGCTAGTTAGACCTCCAGGATGCATACTATCATATAAAGATACACAGGCGCTCCAGGAGGTTTCTCCACTTCCGGCTGGGAGCCAGTCATTATCAATTCAGAACCCTGCCCTTTGGTCTCACCACAGCCCCCCGGGTGTTCACCAAATGCTTGGCAGTGGTCATGGCTCACCTGAGACAAAAAGGATTCCAGGTGTTTCCATATCTAGACAACTGGCTCATTTCCGCTACCACCAAGCAGCATCTTATAATGGCCAGGGATTACACTATTCAACTTTGCAACAATCTAGGTATCTCTCTAAATTTTGCAAAATCCTCCTTGTCGCCTTGTCAATGTATAAACTTTATAGGCGCCGTGTTAAACACCACAAAAATGTCTGCAACATTACCACCTCAGAGAGTGACAGACATACGGTGGAATGTTCAGTTCCTGTTTCAGTCCAACAGAGTTAAAGTCAAGCTAGTATTGAAAGCATTAGGCCTCATGGCAGCGGCGATCCTTCTACTCCCATTAGCCCGCTTCCACATGAGGATCCTTCAGTGGATGCTGTTTTCTCAGTGGTCCTTTCAACAGCTCCCAATGACTCACAACATCTTGATAACCCCATCATGCAAGAATCATCTTTCCTGGTGGATGGTTTCCCCTCTGCTTTTTCAGGGCAGACCCTTTGTTCCCCCTCCCAGTTGCCACGGTGACAACGGATGCCTCCCTGATCGGGTGGGGGGGCACTATCAGGGCAGGACGGTCCAGGGCACATGGCAACAATTAGAATGCCACCTGCACATAAATATCCTGGAGATGAGGGCGGTGCTTTTAACGTTGCAAGCCCTTCAGAGCTCTCTTCCCACAGGGACTATAACAATTCAAACTGACAATATGTCTGTGGTGTGGTACATAAACAAGCAGGGTGGAATAAAGTCCTACCCCCTATGTCGAGAAGCACTCAGAATTTGGCAATGGTCGATTTCCTCTCAACGGTTTCTGATAGCAACGCACATCCCCGGGAAGTCCAACGTCATAGCGGACAGATTGAGCAGAACTATTCTCTAAATCAAGCGGTAGCAGACAGAATATTTCAGAAGTGGGGCCAGCCTTGCTGCGATCCTTTCGCAACTCCTCAAAACCGCAAGTGCCTCGACTTCTTCATACTCTTTCCTCTACCAGGCCATCCCCCCAGAGACGCTCTTGTTCACGATTGGCCCCAGGGTCTTCTATATGCTTTTCCTTCCTTACCGTTGATCCCGTAATTAATTCAGAAAGCAACCGCATTGAGATCCAGAATGATCCTCATTGCTCCGTTTTGGCCTCGATAAGTATGGTTTCCGTTCCTGCACAGTTACCTACTGGAACAGCCTTGGCAACTGGAACCCCTTCCGGATCTGTTGACCCATCTTACGGGCAAGCTGCATCAGTCTCTTCATTCCCTCAACCTCACAGCTTGGTTGCTCCACTTCCAGCCATAGCCAGGCTTCCCCTTATTTCTCCTCCTGTCCGTGATATCATTCTGGCTTCCCATAAATCCAATACTAGGAAGACGTATGCGAGTAAATGGAAGCGTTTTTCGCTCTGGGCACAAGCTAGGTCCTTAGATCCTTTCCATGCACCCATTCATAAGGTTCTAGACTTTCTGGCGGAGCTCTTTCATTCAGGGTCATCGTTAGCCACTATCAGAGTACAATTAGCGGCCATTGCTAATTTTCATGTGGGGCTCTCAGAAGCAAATATGTCCCACAAACTCTGTAAAGCCTTTCTCAAGGGCATCTTTTTGCTTAGACCTCCAGTTAAGGATCCGCCCCCACAATGGGATTTGAATTTGGTTCTAACGTCATTGATTCTGCCTCCCTTTGAACCCGCAGCCTCTTGCTGCCTCAAGCTTCTTTCTTGGAAAACTCTGGTTTTAGTAGCCATAACATCTGCCAGAAGGGTATTTGAACTTCAAGCCTTGTCTGTCCGTCCCCCTTATTTGGTTTTTCATAAAGACAGGGTAACTCTTAGAACAAATCCTTCCTTCCTACCGAAAGTGTCCTCTGAAGCAAATCTAAACCACTCTATTGACTTGCCTGTCTTCTTCCCAGACTATTCCAACAGGGCTGAACAGAAATTACATTCATTGGATGTTCATCGCCAACTATGGTATTATCTAGACAGGACAAAACAACTCAGAAAGTCAGACCAGCTCTTTCTCTCTTATGCTGAAGGGAAGAAAGGGCTTCCAGTATCAAAGGTTACTCTTTCCAGATGGTTGACATCCATTATTACCTTTGTCTATGAGTTGAGACACAGGCAACTTCTGTCTAGGCCTAAGGCTCATTCAGCTAGGGCACTATCAACATCAACGGCCTTTCAAGCAAGGTTACCATTAGATGCCATATGTGCAGCAGCTACATGGGCTTTCCAACATACCTTTATTGCCCATTACAAACTTGATATAGCCTCCAGAAATAGAGCTGGCTTTGGTTCCACCGTACTCAGGAGTCTGTTCCATTGAACCACCCAGGACTAAGGTGCTAGGGACGCTGTCCCATCCAGCAAGAATGAAGGCGAGAATGACAACTTAACATTAAGAAGTTGTTCTTACCATAATGTTCCATTTTAGTTGTCTTCTTCTCACCTTCTTTCTTGCGTCCCTCCCTCCTGCCCCCCTAGCCTGGACAGACTTGAAGGTCTCCGAGTCCTTCCATTTCATGAGTTACAATATGTTACGGTTTCCCCGTATCTTTAGTGTTACTAGCAGGCAGTCTGTACTTGGAAATGAGGATTATAATAATAAATTTATACTATGTGTTGGCTACCAAACGAGATCTGGGGAGTTAGCGCATGGTATTGTGGGTTATAGGGCTGCCTCGAGCCGGTAAAAATAGCTCTCGAGCTATAGTATAGGCTGAGTCGGAGCCGAGGATTGGCTCCGAACCCATCCAGCAAGAAAGAAGGCGAGAAGACAACTAACATGGAATGTTATGGTAAGAACATAACTTCTTATTGTTCTCCTTAAAGGCCTGCACCCAAAATCCCAGTTTCTCCTTGTTTCTTGAGCTTTCCTTCTGTTTCATCATCTCTTTCCACTTAGAATTATAGTTTTCTGCTTGTGCCATATTTAGGAACCTTAACTGAGTTGCTCTGAAATACCCCTTCAAATCAGGTAATCCCAATCCGCCTTGTACTATTGGAAGAATAAGTTAATCCCAATTGACTCTTGCAGTCTTCCCTTCCCTTCCCTTCCCTGATAAAATCCCTCAGCTCTTTATTAATTGCTGTCTACAAATTCTCTTCTGGTTGATAAAAATGTCTGACCTGTGTGTAAGACTAAAGGGACGACTAAAAACATTTTAATTGTTTGTATCTTACTATCAATAGCCATCTAACACAGCTTCCATTTTCTCAGTTTTTATATTATCTTTTGTTTAGTCTCTTTCCACGTATCCTTAGCTGCCACACCATAATCATTTTTAGTCCATACTCCTAAATGCTTCATTTTATCATGACCCCATAAATATGGATAAATGATGGATGGGTTACAGGGTGTGGAGTAATGCTGAAATGATGGTTAGCCTTTTTAGGTTTCTTTAAGTGCATGTGAACTGGATTATACTTAATACTTTTTTTTTTTTTTTTTTTTTTTTTTGCAGAGAGCTTGCCCCCCTTCACTTTTCATTACAGGAGGTTTGTCTTATAAATTTTACTACTTATACAGTTTGACTTGAGCATCACTGTAGCTCAGAAAGAAACCTTCAATTAAATCAAAACTGTGTCATGCCTCCCCACCAAAAAACAAAAAGAAAAAAAAAAGAAAATGTCATAGCCCCTTGTTCTGTTGACCACTGTGATAAAACCCTAACTACACCCCAGATAACCTGAGTTCAGTTAGCAGCACTGCAAGAGGGAGGGGCCAGGTGTGAAAGGGTGGAAATGAGTGGCTGATGCTAGCTTGTCCATACTCTGGGAGGAAGGACTAGTGGTTATTGGTCACTGGCTGCACTCGCATCCAGCAGTCATAGGCTTTGCTGGCAGTGGTACAACATACAACTGAAGGGTATGTGCTTAGTTTACCAAGCTAAATGCAGTGGCCATCATTAAGTATGTGGGGAGAATCCCCAAGGTATAGGGAATTGTATACGCTGATGATGTCGGTGCTCATTTCCATCATCTGTGGGAGGTGCTAAAGCCTCTAGAAATGTCCTCAAAACCCACCTCAAGGATATGGTCAGGAGCAAAAAGCACCTTCATAGCTTCTTGGATGACAGCTCCAGCTTGTCTGTTCTCACCTCTCAGTGCTGGGGACTCCCTAGTGCAGGGGGAACGTTTTGGATCAAGACCAGTTGAAAGGAGACTGATGATTAGCAGATCTGGAGGAAAAACATACAGGAAAAATATGCCCTGTGGTAAGAAGAATATAAATCTACCTTGTACTATTGCAACTACGACTGGAATTTATTTCACATGTGGACTGTGTATGGTGTTGTACCCGCGGTGGTGCTGCGGTAGCGTTGTCACCTCACAGTAAGACGCTGTCCGGTTCGATTCTCAGCTAGGGTGTCATCTGCATGGAGACATGCGTGAATGGGCATACCTTCGTTGAAGGTTGTGCGTCAGGGCTGGTAACTCTGCATGTAAAAATCAACTACCAATCATTAGTGGGCTGGAGTTCCGCTGTGGCGACCCCTAACTGGGAAAAGCAGAAAGACACAAACTGTGTATGGTGTTATGGTATGATCTCAGTATTCCGCATAGTATAAATGTAAACATTATCTCTGAACTTAAGCATCACTATTATATTTACTTCACTTTTCCGTGATGTGATATTTCTTCTAAAGTAATGCGAACGTCATGCTTTGTAATCACTGCGCGATTTGTTTTGCTAGGTAAAGTTGTCATAGCTTAAAGGAGTACCTAGGCTCAGTTTACTTCTGTTAAATAAAGTATTAAGACATATTTCCACATTTTGCCAGTATGAGATGTCTTTTATCACTTGGCTTTCTCTTGTATTGTTACCTTTGCCCTAAATCTATGCTTACTTCCTCCATTTCCTTTTGAAGCTGTCATGGTCTCTTGCTTTTCTGGTTGGACTTGCTTACTATCATTTATATACAAATATGTCTGATTTATTTAGAATTTTCCATTAACATTTTCTTGATTCCTTTTTCATAATTAAAGTTCCTTCAATATGAACCTTTCTGATTTCTTTCGGGTACTTGGATGCCCATGCTGTGTTTCTTTTTTTGGTTTGCTTCAGTACAGGACTTGGCGTTGTTGCAATTACAAATATTCTTATCTAATGTTGTTAAGATGTGTTTTCTTTAGTAAGTCTCTGTATATGGATGTGATATGTAATAGAGCTGTGTTCACAGGAAATTTTGGAAACAGTAATATACAGACTTGAGTACCAGAATGTAAAAAAGAAAGAGAAAACAATGTGTGTACATATTCACATGAGTGATGTGCATCTGTTGTAGCCTCTAGCTATGACTTTATTGGATTTTGAATGTGCTTGTCACCTGTTTTATGTTTCTTCTTTTTTCCCTATAGGAAATCATCTGTCAGAAGAATACTGTAAGTATGCCTGCAATTTAAAATGTTCACTATATTCTTTCCATGGAGAACAAGCATACATGTCTGCCTTCCTTCAGAAATAATAGTTGTACTTCAGTTATTTCCTATGAGAAAACATTTTGTGCCAATATCTTACTTTGCCATTCTGTTTTTATTGGCAGTATTCCCAGTAGCAAGATTTGAGTTTTGTGATTTCTGTTTATCATCACTGATATTAAAAAGGACATAAAGTTCTGAAATAGTCTCAGTTCTTATTTGCTTTCCAGTCTTACCACTTGCTCTGAAATATCCTGACTTTCTGTTTGCTTCCCTCTGTTACCGTTTGAATTATTTAAGAATGTGCAATTTCTTTGTATGTGTAGAAATGATGGCTTCTATAAATCTTGAAGTTACCATTAAGCAAACAGTTTAATTTGTAGATGTGATTGTATGCATTTTAAAATTATACACATAGATTTTTCTGATAAACCCAGGAAGAAAGTCCAAGGATTTGTTTTTTGCACTGAAAAGACTGCTGCTTCAAATTACAGTTTCACTTTTTAAATTTGAGTACAATTTTTGTCTTTCTTTCTCTAATATTAAACGATCTGTTATTTTTGAAGTCTGTGCTTTATACTTTTTGACTTGGATGTAAAGCAAATGTTAGACAAATTACTTGAGTGTGAATGTGGTGAAATGGATGTAGAATGCAATGTACTAGATACAATGACTTCATCCTGCAAGATAACTGATTCAGATGGAACCAAATGTATACCATGTGACCCTTCTGTTGGTGCCTAAACATTTCTTTTCTCTGGTGCACCAGGCTGTGGGACTAGATAGTTGCATGAATTTGCTGATGTTGGATACAGAGATGAAGCAACCTCTTCTGTCTGCTTCTGCACTGCTGTCTCACTTGTGTTCTTTACACTTCTTTCCACCAAGATGCATAACACTATTATCAGATAATATGCTGGCATATCGCGTTGTGTAAGAAAAGAGGTTGATATACTGCTAAGGGACTGGATACACTTGTGTTGCAGTTTGCAAGTACTAAGCGTTTGTCTTGTAATCACATCTCTGCAGTAGGTTTTGGGCCTCTGCTGTGATGATTGATGTTTTGCAAGAGCAGTGAGTTGCGGGAACAGTCCTAACTTATGCTGCTTAACAGGGATCAGTTTTCAGAATTATTTTGTAATATGAAAAGTTAACCATAAATAGTATTTAAGTTTTGCTCTTTTAGCACAAGAAGTTATACTTTAGTGATAATAGAAGAGAAAACTGGCTACTTTACGGAGTCATTGGGAAAAACTGTGTTCATCTGGTTGACTTCATAAAGCCACTGATCGAAAGCTCATAGTATGTTGAAACTCAGAAGTCTTCTAAGATTGGGAGTAGTACATGGTTTTTACCTGAGGAACTGCAACATTGAATTAGCATATATAAGTAACTGAATGTGAGGTAGGCAGAATGGGGCTTGTCCCTCTGAAAGAAATAAGGATATTTGTCTTTAGTATTTGTATTCTTGTTAAGTTTCCAGTCAGTGACTTAGTCAACTAGATAACAAGAAAAGGGAAAAATGACACCCTGAACAATTGCACTGAGGAAAGGTTTAAGGATTGCTTCACATTACTGGCTGCACTGGCAAAGAGAAGAGAACATAGCCACACTCACGCATGGTAAACATCAAGGAAAACACACAGATGTATGAAATACTTGATTAACGTTAAGCAGCATTGCAGAGTCTCACAATGTTTCTCAATATAATCAGCAAAGGCCAGAGACAGTAGACATGCATGTTTTTCTCTTTTTGGGTTATCAGCAAACCATAGTTTAATTTTGACCCAGAATGAAAGCACCAGTTTCTTCCCACATCCCATAGACATTATGTAGGAGAATTTATCTTCCAGATTTATTCCACATAGACCTTAGATTATCAAGATCCTTACCACTTGTGAATTTACTTTCCTGTATGTCTCTCCCACCTACCAGGATTGAGGATTGGATAGCAGGAGTGATACATTTGTCAATATATAGTGGAATGTGGTGTTTTTAGTTATCCCATTTCCATCGGTCAGTTCTGTTCTCAAGCTCTGTGTATTGAGCCCAACAGCAGGTCAGCCTACATTTTTGCCAAACCATACTTTGTCCAGGACCTTAGTCCCCACCTTATCAGTAATGTCATTTTCAACCTAGATGTCCTTGTGGTTATCAAGACTGCTACTGTGAATAGGGAATCCCCCACCCCTCAAAGAGCGTAAGCAGCCCTTAGAATGCTTGTTCTTCTCTTTTTTCCATTCCTCTAGCACCTGGGATAGTATCTGAGCCCTTGTTGCCAGCAGCTACTATGAAACCCACAGCCAGCTATTTTCCATCACATTGGCATCCTTCAAAGCTGTTAGTTTGAAATGGCTTTACACTGAATAAGCAGCATACAATATGCAGAGTAACTGGGGTTTCTTTATTTTAAAGTTTTTATATACACGTATTGTATTACATTCATAAAGGCAAAATCTTGAAAATAGTCTTTTTAGATATTGTCCTTTATTTCCAAATAATTCTCATAAATGTAATCATTTAATGACACTAGACTGTAGATAATTGAAAACAAATTGCATTTATATTTTTACGTTTCCATCATGTCATTTTCTATTCATACAGTTGTAACACAGGGCATGTAATAAACTTTATTTTTGCCTGCCAACCATGACTTCCCCTGTTAGCCAATTGACTTACTCATTCCCATTATTTGACAGCTCTGAGTGAGAGGAGTTATGACTAAGACAGCAATTCTGTTATTTTCCCCCAATTTTAACCACATCTGCAGCATAGGCTTGTTCATATCCAGGTGGTTGGTATGCAGTGAGTATTGCTGTGCATTGAGACACTCCATGCTTCTGGTTAGTGTCATAATTTGGCCTCGTCTCCCTGTAAACAAGCACCTATGAGTGATCCCTGGTCTCCACCATGATTTCTACCAGAGAGAGTGCTGTCACAAGCACTTGTAAAACCGCCCCCAAAAGAAAGCAGAATTGAGCCTTGTTGTTCCTCACCTGCCTCCTACCATGCCCCAGCCAGTAGTGGAACTCTGGTTGCCCAAGTCAGGGCCAGGGCTTAATCCTCTACGCCGTTGGATTTGGCATTTTGCAAACATTTAAAAATTTTTAACTGCCTTGCACTGCAGTTAAAATTCAGCAGTTTTGAATAGTGGCAGCTAAACATGATCCTGTTTTCTTTATTTTTTTCCCTGTGGTTGTGTTCACATTTTTTAATTGCTACTGTTGTTTAGAGTTTACAACAGTAGTGGAAAACACTGCATATCACTTGCTGCTGCCATGTGCACATTTTGTGCTCTTTAAGTTACATACTCTAAACAGTTCTAAACAGTTAAACCATGTGAAGCAAGACTGCTGTGTATTGTACATGTTGACTGCTGCACTCTTTACTTTGGTCTTGCATAATAATGTACTGCAGGAATGGTGAGAAGCAGAACTAGAAACATTTACATAGAGCCCGTCTGTTTTAATCTTCTGTTTCTTCTGCTGCCATATGAAGGTAAAAAACCATCCCCAGGAATCAATAACGCCTGCACTAAGTGTACACCGTTCTGTGTGAGCAGACAACACAGGCATAACTCACACCTTCTTCCTGCTAATTTTAGTTTCCTACTGATTTTCTTGCAGCTTTAAGTATTGACAGAGATGTGTAGATTACATGTATACTTACTTTACTTTCTGAGGGACTAGAAAGCATAAAAAATGTGGTAGGGATGTTCTTGAATACATATCCTGTACACTTAGTGTAGGTGTTATTGAATCTGGCCCCATATCTATAGGTCCAGTTAAGAAATACATTGCCGTGCAACAAGTTGGGTAAAGTCTTGATCTGCCAGTGTCCTATGGCTGTTAACAGTAGTTTTTTTGTGTGTGTTTTATATTTTCTAAGTCATTCACCTGACCTCCTGAGTCATGAGTTCTAAAGATACTTAATTTATATAGTAGTGAGAATCTTATAAGGATCCTTTCTTCTTCCTACCCAACATTTATTAGAGTAGTTATATACTAAATATATACAAAAGTTTTTTTCCCTACTGTCTGGCCTTAATTTATTAGTTGAAGGGTTTAATTCTTATCAAGTCTTACCTTTTTTGATTATTTTCCTTTTCTCTTATCTGTTATTTCCCCTTTTTGTTTTGTTTTGTTTACAGTAGTAGCCAAAGAATATTAGCCGGATTCCTTTCTTCTGCAGCTTCTGTTTCTGGTGAAGTGGGTGTAATTAGCAGTCAGTTCTGCATGAACTGTGTGTGTGTGTGTGTGTGTGTGTGTGTGTGTGTGTGTGTGTGTGTGTGTGTGTGTGTGTGTGTGTGTGCGCCAGGTTTTTGTGATATAAAAAAATGAGACGACAATAAATCATTTCAAAACTTTTCCCACCTTTAATTTGACCTATAAACCTGTACAATTCAAGTGAAAAACAAACCACTCTGTAAGGGAAAAAATAAAAAACATACAATACGCTGGTTGCATAAGTGTGCACACCCTTAAACTAATACTTTGTGTGTGCACACCCATAAACTAATACTTTGTTAAAGCACATTTTGATTTGATTACAGCATTTAGTCTTATTGGGTAGGAGTCTGTCAGCATGGCACATCTTGACTTGGCAATATTTGCCCACTCTTCCTTACAAAAATGCTCCAAATCTGTCAGAATGCGAGGGCATCTCTTGTGCACAGCCCTCTTCAGGTCACAGCACAGATTTTGTATTGGATTTAGGTCTGGGCTCTGGCTGGGCCATTCCAAAACTTTAATTTTCTTCTGGTGAAGCCATTCATTTGTTGATTTGGATGTATATTTGGGGTCATAGTCGTGTTGAAAGGTGAACTTCCTCTTTATCTGTAGCTTTCTAGCAGACGCCTGAAGGTTTCGGGCCAAAAGTGACTGGTATTTGGAACTGTTCATAATTCTCTCCACCTTGACTAAAGCCCCGGTTCCAACTGAAGAAAAGCAACCCCAAAGCATGATACTGCCACCACCATGCTTCACTGTGGGGATAGTGTTTTTTTGGTGATGTGAAGTGTTGTTTTTGCACCAAACGTACCTGTTGGAATTGTGGCCAGAAAGTTCAACCTTGGTCTCATCAGACCATAACACATTTTCCCACACGCTTTTGGGAGTCTTGATGTATTGTTTTGGAAATTTTAGCTAGGCCTGGATGTTTTTCTGTGCAAGAAAAGGCTTACGTCTTGCACCGTACCCCATAGTGTAGACATATGGAGAATATGGGAGATTGTTGTGACGTAGTACACAACCACTACTTGCCAGAAATTCCTGCAGCTCCTTCAGTGTTGCTATAGGTCTCTGGGCAGCCACCCTGACCAGTTTTCGTCTTGTCTTTTCATCAATTTTGGAGAGATGCCCAGTTCTTTGCAGCGTCATTGTTGTCCCATATGTTCTCCACTTTTTGATGACTGTCTTCTCTGTGCTCCATGGTATATCCAATGGTGTGGACATGTTTTTGTACCCTTCTCCAGACTGATAGCTTTCAACATTGAGATCCCTTTGGTGCTCTGTAAGCTCTCTGCGAACCATGGCTTTTGCTGTAACAGGCAACTGAGTAAATGCCAGGAAAATCCTACTAGGGCAGCTGAACTTTATTTGAGGTTAATCAGGGTCTCTCTAATTGATGGCAGGTATGTACCCAAGAGACTGAATGTTGTAATTAAATCAAAAGGTGCTTCAACAAAATATTAGTTTAAGGGTGTGCACACTTGGGCAACCAGCGTATTTTACGTTTTTTATTTTTTATATTTTTTTCCCCTAACAGATATTTGTTTTTCAATTGAATTGTACAGGTTATAGATCATATTAAATGTGGGGAACGTTTTGAAATGATATATTGTGGTCTCATTTTTTTATATCACAGCAACCTGGCATTTTAACAGGGGTGTGTACACTGTATGTATATTATATATATATATATATATATATATATATATATATATATATATATATATATATATATATATATATAAGGCTAGTTAGAGATGGAATTAGATTAATAAGGAAAAATTAAGATTTTGTAAAAGGCAGGTGAGATAGGGAGTATGTAATTGGAGTCTTGTATACCAAATAAATAATATGAACCAATTTCAGAGGAATAGATATTATAATTTTCTGTCTGCTTGCACTCTCACATTACACTAAACTTATTGTATACCATTTGGCAGCAATTATCAAAGAAAAATATGAACACTTGACAAAAGTTAAGTGGAGGGCAACCTCTCCCTTCCCTGTTCCTTCTGTTGGCTGAACAGTACTTCAGTAGTAATGTTTACAGCCCTGCTCCATGTGCAGGACACATTTAAGATCTGTTGTTAGCGCTGTACCTTCAGTAGCATGCAGAAGAACTAAATTCCTCAGGCATAGAATGATTCATTTGTACAGTGTAAAATCTGACCACCCATCCTTTGCACTTTTATTTAAGGGACTGCAGTATTTGTTGCATTTTTTTCCCCCCAAAGATTGTGTATATGAGCAAGCCATCAAGAACATTTTGTCCTTTCATATCCTTTGACTTCTTGCTGGATCAGGTAGAAACATTTTGGCAGTCTGCAGAGCATTAAGACTGTACACTAACAATGAGGTTGTCTTTCACAGACCAGTTATTAGATGACTGTTAGCTACTGCCTGCTGCTTTAAACTGAGGTAAGAAATCAAAAGTAAGTTTAAGAGGTACATTGATTTAACATCACAGTCCCTACCACTCATCCTTTTCTTGGAGCAGTGTTGCTTTTCTGTATGCTTTATTGGCAGCCATCAGGAATTTCATGTTTAACAGCAAGAGCATGTTATTATTAGGTCTCGCAGGAAAGCATTTGGTCACCTAATGGTTGGGCAAGTACCTAGTAGTGAGAAAGCAGCACACTTTCGATGACTAGAATGGTTAACCTTTAGAGAGGGGAGCAGCAGAGCACCAAGATTAGTAGTTCTGACTAGTTTTCTTTAAAGAGTTTTTCATCTCTGTATACCCATGGGTGTTAACTATTTTGACTGGTGCATCAGACAAAATCCTTATAGGATTTATTGTGGGTGAACTTCAGTGCTTCTGATCTCATGTACGACCAGTTGGATTTACTCAGAGTGGTGCTGTTCTTTTCTCTATATTGAGGATGTCAGCAGGAAGCTTTGCTGTAAAGGAGAGGACAAGCCCACACTGTCTTCATTCTTTTTTTCTGTAAACCGTGAATGATGACTTCTGTTTATATCCATCTGTCGCAAGAGTATTACATGTCATTAGAGAAGGGAAGGGGTGCTTTGCTAGTAAACATTGATATTGTTGTTGTGCTTTTTTTAAGACCTGAAACCTGAGCTTAAAACCTGAGCTTTGGCCGGCTAAGATCTAGCTGTATTCAACTGGACGTATAAGAGAATTTAAGTACCTTTTATCTGCACTTTTTTCAAATAATACAGCATTTTAATTGATTTATTTGTGTTGCATTGAATATTAACTGAACTGGAAGTTTTGACTGTTTGTTTTTTCAGTTAGTTCACCACGCACCTTCCCTGGTTTTGTTTGGGTGTTAATCTTGGTGGCTTTGAAACTGTCCGCCCCTCTTGTAAATTTGTGTTTGGATACTCCTTGGCCCATCTCATTTGCTCACTCAACTGAGTGCAGGGAGATCATATTCTGATTTCAGGCTCTCCTACTGTGTACAAAGAGAGCATCTGGGAAAGAAAAAAATGTTAAGCTTGTTTCCTGCCTTTCCTGTAAGTGGTCTAGCCTGTTTGTAGGCTTCTCAGCCCCCAAGTCTTTCTGTTTTGGAGGGAAGCCTTCTAGCTTAATTTTGTTTCTTAGAACTAGTTTCAGCACTCAAATCTGTTTCTTTGAACTCAGCACTTGTTCAGAACTCGCTGTAATCACTAAATAACCTGCAAATTACTACAGCACTCAACTTTCCTCACTTGTCTACAGGAAAGCAGTTTTTAGTACTTAATAAACACATATCCTGGCATTTCTAAGGGTCAGCTTCCAATGATTTCTCCTGTCTACCTGATGTATCTGGGCATCTTGGGGCAATGCAGCAATTGCCACATGTACACAGACAAACCCTCTCCTCCTACCACCTAACACTACAACTGTGAGAGATGCACTTATGTAGCCAAACTGGAAGCAAAGCTCTTTTCACCCAAGACTGGACTAGACAGTCAAGAGGAGAAGGTAAACACTTGCACCACACCACACCACACTCATCACATAGTCACTCAAAACCTACACCACCAAAACACACACACAGAAACACAAAACACACACCTACATTCGCCGAGGCTCTCAACAAAAACCTGCCCAAGCATCAGGGACCTCCAAAGCAGAAACGCAAGCAAACTCCACCCCCCAACACAACCCAAATGACAAATAGCCCACAAACTCAGTGTGCCACTCAACCACAGCCCATAAGGCATAACAACGTACCCAACACTCTAGTCATAGCTGACTCTATATTCAAGCACACTGATGTTCCACTCACCAGGCTAAACAAGGAGAAAGTTGCTGTCAGCTGCCTGTCAGGTGCCAGGATCCGCCACATAATGCACGCACTCAGGTCACTCCACAAGTACAAATATGACACTGTCCATTGTCCATGTTTGGTGTGAATGACCTGAGACGTACCTCCCTGGACTACATGAAAAGAGACATGGAGGAGCTCTCCGATCTTGCAACCCAGGCAGGTAAGATCCTAGCCCTGATTAGCCCTGTTCCTGCCATCACCGAGAAGGATACCACAGTACAAGGACAAATGATTGACTTCAACAATTGGCTAAGCTTCTGGTGTCATTCTAAGGGGATCCAGTATTTGTCTGCCTGAGACGACATGATCGACAGACCACAGTGCTTTGCCAGAGATGGCCTGCACCTGTCACCCTTGGGATTCCGGATACTGGCTAAGGCTCTTGCCACCCCTATAGTGCCTTTTTAGGCAAGGTTCAAATGACAAATTCACCACCGTAACGGGTACAAGCAAGCAAAATCTGAGGGTAATGCTACTCCATGCTAGAAGGCTAAACCTCAAAATGCACTCACTCGAGGCACTCCTTAAAATGGAGAACATAGACATCTGTGCAGTGACAGAGACCTGGTTCAAAGCTCCAGAGAACACCCCTGCGTTACCAGGCTATAATTCATACCACACCTTTTGGCCACCTAACCCGGAACAAAGCACTAAAGGTGGAGGCGTGTCCATATTCATTAAGGATATCCACACTTCCAGGCTAGTTCCACAGCATAATGCAGCCGAGATTATCCAAGTGCAACTAACTCTGGGCAAGAGCGCAATCCAAATTGCAGCTTGCTACAGACCCCCCACTATGCCCCAGGATTCCCACTCCTCATTTCTTGATACACTGGAAAGTATTAAGGTACAACTCAACACCCCTAATAATGGGCAATTTCAACTACTCCACCATTAACTGGGAAAACTACTTTTATACCAACTCTTTTGCTCAACGTTTTCTGGAATTCATAAATTCCAACACCTTGGATCAACTTATTCACACCCCCACCAGGGGCAGCAATATCCTAGACTTGGTCATTACCAACATAGGCAACCGGTGGTCCACACCAGAGGTCAATTCCTCGTTGGCCAGATTTAAGCACAAGCTAATCACCCTAGATATCCACATCCCTCCCCCACCTCCAATTAGGGAAACCACCGTAAAAAAACTTCTCCAAAGCCAACTTCACACTTCTTAAGACAGAAGTGGCAAACTTCAAGACACCCATGCAGACAGACAATGAGGTACGACTGCTGAATCCTACACAAATGCACTTTTATAAACACTTACACGAGTGCATGGATCATGCTATCCCTAATAGAACCAAGATGCTATCCTCCAAAAAAAGGAAGCCAATCTGGTGGTCCTTTGCCATAAACAAACTCTAAAACAGAAGAAAAGAAACTTTTGCAAAAAAGAGTAAAATCCCTTGACTGGAGAAACTCCCTGGTCAACCTCAGTAAGAAGCTGAGATCTCTCATAAAAGCCTCCAAAGCTAGTTACGAAAACAAAATTGCCACAGACTCCAAAGACAACCACAAAGCATTCTATAGTTATGTCAAGAATATGAATGGCAACACTCAGATCTGCTCTGAGTTGCAGAACAATGGCACTAAATATACAGAACCAACTGATATTGCCAACATCCTGGCAGATAGGTTCAGTGCTAACTTTACCCCCCACTCACCTCCTAGAGGGCCCATCTCTATACCGGAAGAATGCAAAGTTCCTGTAATTTCGGCTGCACAGGTAAAAAAACACACACTCCAAAGCCAAGAACACACCATCCATGGGACCTGACAATATCCCAGGCTGCGTTCTACACGAACTACAGAATGAACTGGAACCCTACCCAAGTACCATGTTCAGTCATAGCTTCACCTCAGGCTTTGTGCCCACTGAATGATGCACTGCGATGTTTATCCCACTCCACAAAGGGGGAGCCACGACGGACCCTGGGAACTACTGCCCCATTAGCCTGATGAGCCTGGTCTGCAAGGCCATGGAATGCATCATCATGGAACTCATAAACAAAGTCATTGGTAATCTCCAAACTCTGGACGCTAACCAGTTCGGGTTTGTAAAAGGCAGATCATGTCTCCTAAACCTGATTGACTTCTTTGAAGCAGTCGCCAAAGCTATAGATGAGGGTAAGGTGGTTCACACAGCTTATCTAGATCTCGCCAAGGCTTTCAACACCATCCCCCACTCTGGAATTACCAATAAGCTCACTAAACTAGGTATAAATCCCTATGTCACAAGATGGGTTGCCAAGTGGCTCACTGACAAAACCCACACTGTGAAAGTAGCAGACTCCAAATTCGACTTCAGACCAGTGACGAGTACCACAGGGTTCAATCCTGGGTCTTCAACTGTTTGGTATCTACTTCTCTGATGTACAGGCTAACACAGAAGGTCTTTGACTAACAAAATTTGCAGATGACTGCAAACTAGGAGCCATAATCGAAACTCCTAATGATGTGGGCATACTACAAAAGGGTCTTACTGAGACAGATGCCTGGTGTCAAAGCCATGGCCTGAAGCTCAATGCCAAAAAGTGTATTGTCATCCCCTTTGGTAAAAACTCTGTACCCATGAACTACCACATAAGTGGTAGTCTACTTAACACCGAAAGAGTGATGAGAGACCTTGGGACACAGGTGGACAGTAGTCTCTCCTTTGATAATCACATCGCCACAGTGGTCAGGAAATCCTTCTGCTTGGCTCACCTCATCACAAAAGGTTTCTCATCCAGAAAAAAAGAGGTCATTGTTCCCCTCTACTCATCGCTCAGACTGATTATAGAGTAGAACGCCCCTTTTGGTATGTACCTCACAAGACATCTACAACAACTGGAAAGGCCACAGAAATACCTCACAAAGAGTATTAATGGCCTCAAACAAATGCCCTATGCAGACCATCTCAAAAAGCTCAAGCTTTACTCCGTCGCATATCGCCTACTCAAAGGGGATCTCTTCCTAACATACAAAGCTATGTCAAACCCAGAGCTGTTGGACATGCTCCACTTAAAGAAATCCTAATTCCTCTAAGCTACACGCTCTAGGGACCTAAATCTTGTCACCACAATAAACAGAACATGCTGGAGGGATAGATTCCTGTCCCAGAGACTTCCCATACTCTGGAACAGACTACCTATCTATGTCCTCATTAGCACTCTTCAAGAAAATTCTTGATGATTGGATGGGAAATAGGAAATTCTCCACAGGGATCACTTCTGTGGCTCTGCTCGACAGGGGCACAGGAAAATAATTTTCTTGGGTGGCGAACGTCAGGGTACCTTTTTGGCTAGGCTTATATAGGCCCTAATGCTAATAGCCTAGTACCTACCTATAAACCTAAGCAGTCTGTGAAGTCCCTGGAAAAGTTTTGCAAGATGTGCCTGGAAGAGGGAAATTCTCCCAAAGCACTGTCTTCTGCAGTGTTTGTTTTGTCCATGAGTGAAAAATATTTTAAAGGCCATTCTCAGGAGAACAAGAATTCTGGAGGTTTCTAGAACATGAAAAGCTTCATGTGCTAAAGCAAAGGATTGCTGTCACTCCCTTAGCTGTGGAGAGTCTTCTACTAGGTTTTAGGGTAGAAAATGGCAGGCAAAGTCCCTATTAAGGAAACATAAGCATGGAAAATTAAAAGTCCAGGAAATACTAATGATATTGTTTATGTTGGGTGGGAGCTCAGGGCTACTGAGACTTCACACATCCCATATAGCCATGTGGACACCAGTCTTAGAGGTGCAATTTTGTCCACTCCCTGACTATTACCTGTCATAACCCCCTCAGAGGAAAACATTTGGATCAGTGATCTGGAAACCAAACAGGCCTGTGTAAGTATTTCATTATGTTCTACATCCCCTGCATCTGCTGGGGATGTCGGTCCTTTACAGGAAAAATTTATTTAAATTTCTGCTACTTGAAATTCACCTAAATTGGAAACCTCTAATGTTTGATTGTCTGACTACCAGTGTTTGAGAGCCTAGTGCCGTTTTTTCTGTCATTCCTCATCCTCTTGTAAATAAGATATTTCTAAGGAAAACAGCTGTAGAAATCCAACTGGAGCACTGTGCTACTGAGAGTTCAGGATTAAAAGTTGCCAAACAAATGGGTTGAGGCAACAGCGCAGAGATCCTGCCCACGCAGTATGAAAATAAGACCTTACTTCTAGAGGAACTCCTTATTTAAAATGAGGGAAAAAAACTGGTTTAGACATTTCCTTATAATGATGAATTTTACTAAAGCTGATGAGTGCTTTTGTCCAGAAATAGACTTCATCAGATCAAACAATCTGACTAAGACAATACCCAAATAATCCGTTTATATGTACATTCAGGTAGACAATATATAGATGGCCTGATGTGCTCATTTGGGAATTCTTTGGGGTACCAGGCTCTTTTACAGGGAATTGGAGCCTGGAGTGCAACTTGATTTGATTAGTAGCTCTAGGTGACCAATACGAAATTAACTTAATCACTAGCCACAGAGTATTATAATTACGGTTTTAAACTTTCCAGTTATAGTCACAAGGTTTTATTAAAGTCTATATTTCAAGTTTGAACAATATACAGAATCAGATTAGTTTAGCCTTCTTGTTCAAGAGGTATCATGTTAAGAGCTCTTATATGTGGCTTAAAGTTGAGATTATTCAAGAGTTATCTATTCATAGGACTGCTAAGAAACAAGTTTATATTTTGTCTACGATAAGAAACAAGCTTACATCATGATCTTCGTGTTTCACTGTTGCAGTAACATTTGGGTTATCTGCCTGCAGGTACCCCTCAGCCGGCCTGAATACCAGAGTCTTCGGATTTCTGTGTTGGATGCTGTCACTTCTTCCATGACGTCAGGTCGTCAGGGGTATAAAACATGCAGCTGACGCCATTACATCAATCTTTCTTGCCGTGCAGTGCCCGAAGCAGAAGCAATTCACAAGTGCTTGTCGACCGACTCCTGAAATTTTCGTTTTCGAGTTTCAGACCTGAAGTCTTCAAAAAGATAAATACCCCGTTGGGGATCCTGTTTTCTTGCTCTAACCGATGTCAGAAAAAATTAACAATTGTCTTGCCTGTGGAAAACAAATACCTCAGACATTTTCATTCTTACTGCATCACCTGTTTAGGCCCGGACCACGACGTCACTCACTGTTGGTTTTGTGCCTTGTTCAACTCCTGAGCTATTCGTTGACAGGCTATTTTTGTAGCTAAATACTTTCGTTCTCGTTCTCCATACTCCAAAATGGCTTTGTTAAGCTTATCCGACTGCCGATCTTCCGAAAAAAACTTAAGGATAAAGACAGATTCAGAACGCATAGGTCCAAAACTGCTGACAACGCTTCTGTTAAGCTAGTAGCCAGTCCACCGGTACTCAGTGAGGCACTTTAACAGCCCCTGATACCCGCTACTACAAATTTGCAGGCCTCTACTGACACTCATTTGGAGTCTGGTATGCCGTGAGATGCTTCTTTGACTATGGAACCTGCGGATGTCTCTACCTTGGATGGGTCTGGAGCAGCTGTGCAGGCACCGGCTTCTGAGGGTGTATTCAGGCCTAGAGACTTTAATATTAAACAGACGACTTCATTTCAAGCTAGAAATACCGAATTCCTCAGGCATAAACCTCGCACTACGCCTAGAAAACTGACGACCAAACAGCATACTCAGGCCCATATGCCTCAAAAACAAACTCTTAGAATGGCTGAAGACCTTATTACCTTAATTAGGGGAAGCCAGCCTTCCCCCTCTGAGACCTAGAACTGATTTTCTTTCTGATTCTTCTGATCAGGCATATGATATCTCTGTTCCTTCTGATTACCAGGATTTGCCCTTATCTACTTATGAGGATTCTGATGCAGAGGATTCCATTCCCTCTGCTTCCCCTCTAGAAGATTTTTCTTTTGTTGAAACCTTGCATACCCTTAGGGAGCATTTCTGCTGGGAAAGCCAGGACTATTCTGAGTCCAAAAAGAGACTTAAGGAATTTTTACTTCTGCCTCAACAGAGGCCTCTAGCTATCCCTCCTGTTCTGGCTATTGTAGATGATGTTTTCTTGGAATCTAGCCTTACCCCAGACACTTTGCCTCCAGCTCCCAGGAAACCTGACAGGTACTACAGAGTACCTGACTCTCACAAGTTCCTCTTCAAGAATCCTACTGAGACCATCCAGAGATCCAGAGACCATTTCCCAAGGACCAAAAGGCATTAAGGCTACTTCTGCCAAAAATCCTACCCCTTCTGATAGGGACTTTAGAGCCTTTGACAGGTTGGGTAAGAAGGTATACACTTCTGCTACTTTGACCATTAGGGCTTTAAATTGCCAGTTTCATATGTTAAAGTATCAGCAGCATATTATGGGACTACTTAAACAGAAAATTATGTTGATTCCTAACTGGGCTGAACACAGATTTGCAAGAGTTAATGCATTCTGCTGAACAAGTTGGTAAGCATACTTTGCAATGTGGTTTTGATACTTTAGAAGCATCTTGCAGGGCTGCTGTCACTGGGTCTGTACTTAGAAGGCATGCTTGGCTTAAGGAACAAATCTTGCCAGATCATGTTGAAGCTAAGTTACTGGATGCACCCTTAAACCAAGACTGCCTTTTTGACAATAAAGCAGAAGTCCTCAAAAGGATGGAGGAAAAAGCTAAATCTATGCAAACTGTTAAAGATTTCTTACAAGTGCAGCCTCTCAGATTCAGTAGGCATTGGCCTTCAAAGAACTGGTCTTTTCCAGTCCCTTCCAGGCCTTCTCAGTCCAAACCCAGAAGCAGCAGACCACCAAGACTTCAGTCTCAGGCTACACACAGATCTAAGCAGTGGGGGGCTCCCACTTCCAAAGCAGGGAGTAGTAAGCCACCCCCCTACAGAAAAATGGCACAATGACTTATCCTTACCTCTTCCAAGCCCTGCTCAACTACTAGCTCACTTAGGAGGAAAGCTAGCCCTGCATGCAAAAAACTGGGAACGCATTACCCAGGACAAATGGGTTTTAAACATAGTTTCACTAGAATACAGATTCCACTTCCACACACTACTAACCCCAAGTGGATGGCCAGACCTTCCCCCAAATCAGTGGGCAGAGGCCCAAAAACGAGTACTCTCTCTCTCTCCTCAGTATCAGGGCTGTTCAGTCTGTTCCAGCAGAACAAAGGGGACAAAGTTTTTATTCAAGACTGTTCCTGGCACCAAGAAAAGAAAACTCCTGGCGTCCTATCCTGGACCTATTTTCAACAACTTTCTGGTGGTTCTAAAATTCAGAATGCTAACTCTTCAACAGCTTCTTCCTATGCTAGCCAAGGATGCCTGGCTGGCAACCCTAGACTTGAAGTTTACCTGCACATCCCAATAAGGGAATCCTGCAGACAATACGTATGTTTCAGGGCTGGCACCATGCACTATCAGTTCTCTGCACTTCCCTTTGGCTTATCTACTGCACCTGGAGTGTTCACAAAGTATCTAGCTTCAGCCATTGCATTTTGCAGGCAGAGAGAGATATTCAGATTTACCCATACTTGGACGATTGCCTGATTCAGGCAGAAAGTCAGGACTTGCTAGTACAACACCTGACATTTCTAAAGAAACTTCTAACCTCACTGGGGTACACCATCAACGAGAAGAAATCACACCTAGTACCCTGCTAACAGATTGTATTCCTGGGAGCAAGCTTGAACACAATTTCCCAGATGGCATTCCTCACTGTGGAAAACAAGTTTATTTGACAACCTACTTCAAACTATTGGCCACAAAATCCTAGCTATCTGCAAGGAAAATACTGCAAACTCTGGGGTTCATGGCCTCTTGCATTCTACTAATTCCATATGCAAGTACTGCATATGAGGAAACTTCAATTGTATCTAAAAAGTCTATGGTGTCAACATTCCCAGGACCTGGAAACAATTATTCCTGTTATTCCTTGTCTAAGGGCAGTATTCCTTTTGTGGGCAGAGGCCTGCTACCACAACAAGGGGACTCCCTTTCACTCTACTCCCTGCTGCCCAAACTCTAACAACAGATGCATCAGACTATGCATGGGGGCTCACATGCAGGGCAAGTGCATTCGGGGCAAATGGGCCCAAAAACAGATGCACCTGCATATCAATCAAAAAGAAATGTTAGCTGTACAGAATGCTTTGACAGCCTTGAAAGACCTTATTCATCCAGGACAACTATTGGTAAGGACAGACAACACCACAGTTATGTGGTACATAAACAAGCGGGGGAACCCACTCTGCAGACTAGCCATGGCTTTGTGGAGCACAGACTTGAGCTACCAAAGGCACCTACAAGCTCTATTCCTGCCAGGCAAGCTAAATTCACTGGCGGACGACTTAAGCAGAAATCTCATGGACCCACAAGAATAGAAACTGGAACCCAAAATATTCAAGCTCTTGAGGAACAAATGGGGGACACTAGAGGTAGACCTATTTGCCTCCCCTCAGAACTACCAATTGAACAAATTTGGCACCAGAACTCCCCATAGTCAATCTTGGAAAGTGGATGCCCTGTCCTTTACCTGGGAAAGCCTCTTGTTTTATGCCTTTCCCCCTCTGCCTCTTCTTTCGAAGGTTCTACTAAAGATCAAACAGGACAAGCCAAAGACAATACTGATTGCGCCAGCACTGGTGTACCCACTTTTGCGCAGTCTGACAGTGCTACAACCTTGGCACCTGCCTCGGACCCCTTCCCTGCTGTCCTAGCAGGCGGGCCAGATTCTGCACCTTCAGCTTCAAACCCTGAACCTTGCAGCCTGGCTAATTCCCTGAGCTCACCTCTAGCAACCCTCAGTAAGCAGGTGCTGGATGTCATTCTTGAGGCAAGGAGGTCTAGTACTAGAAAATCCTATTCAGAAAAGTGGAAAAGATAGTTTTCCTGGAGCCAGGCTCAGGGGATGGGCACAGCAGTGTCCAGCTTACCTCATGTTCTAGATTAACAGAAATGCTCCACAAGGGCCTAGAAACTCATGCCTCTGCCATTTCAGCACATTATAATACTGAGCCACCCCTCTTCTCTCATCCCCTGCTAAAATATTTCCTTAGAGGGGCCAAAAATTTACGACCACCCCCCCCCCCCCTTTTTAACCAGCTGCTACAGCAGAGTTGAAATTCCTTTCTTGAGAAACAGCCTTACTTCTAGCCATCAATTCAGCAAGAAGAGTGTCTGAACTGCAGGCCCTCATGGCAGTGGAACCCTTCATTATCTTCCATGCGGGCAGGGTTTTCCTCAGGAATAATCCATCCTTTATGCCCAAGGTGGTGTCTAGTGTGGCCCTAAACCAGTCCACACATTTGCCTACGTTTTTCCCTAATCCTCAAAATAAAGGGGAAAGGATACTGCATTTTCTGGACGTGCACAGACAACTTAGATTCTGTTTGGACAGGACTAAGCATCTCAGGAAATCTGACCAGCTGCTAGTTAGCTTTACTGCAGGGGCAGAGGGGAAGGCCATTTCAAAGCAAACCATTTCCAAATGGGGATAGCCCATTGCATTCATTTCTGCCACAAGCACCATGGAAAATCTACCCCACAGGGGATAAGATCACATTTCACCAGGGCTGCATCTACCTCTACGGCATTTCTCAGAGGAGTCCCTACCAGGTACATCCTGGAAGCTACCTGGAGCTCTGTACATACTTTCACCAAGCATTACAACCTGCCTACCTTTTCTAACAGCTGTCTTACAGGGCCTAATTACTGGCCCTAATGCTCTTTAGCTACCTCCACCCTTCCTTAGCTTTGGGAATCAACCCAAATGTGATGACTGCAACAGTGAAACACGAAGAACATAGTACAGTTGTGTACACTTACCATAAATGTAGATGTTCAAGTGTATTCACTGTTGCAGTCTTGGCTACCCTCCCTCCAGCCCCCTGACTTCTTTTAACTTTTACCTTTCCTTCTTGTTTGGCATATATTATATCTTGTGTATTTGCTTTTTGCTGGGGGTGTTCCATACCATATAATTGCATCGTATTGTAGGGGCGTTTGACATCTGGGGCAAGAAAAACTAATGTAATGACATCGGCTGCATGTTTTATACCCCTGACGACCTGACGTCATGGAAGAAGCGACAGCATCCGAAGCAGAAATCCGAAGACTCTGGTATTCAGGCTGGCTAAGGGCTACCTGCAGGCAGCCCAAATGTGATGACTGCAACGGTGAATACACTCGAACATCTACATTTATGGTTAAGTGTGCACAACTGTACTTTTTGCCTAATTTACTTGTTCGATCAGAAGATTCCTAAGATTAACAACTTTTACAAGGTTTCATTGACGGCAAAAAATTCAAAAATAAAAACAAATGATAAATATGAAAAATGAATAAATATAAAAAAAAATAAATAAAATGATTGCTTTTACCTGTGGAAGGCTTCATCAGATGAAATAGCACAGCTAGGGATAAAAAATAGAGAGCGCAAGGTTAATGAAACATAGCAGAGATTCTAAAACAAGTTATAAAAGCGAACACTTATACCCAAGTTTGAGACGTCTTTGACATCAGTACTCACCTCAGCCTTTTCCTTTTGCAGTTGCAAGAAATCTGCTGTGGCTTATCCAGTTACTTGGCGATGAGCTACTTCTGTCTTAATGAGGACCCTGCCTCTTTTCTCCCTACTTGTATAGCTCCTCATTATAAAAGGCAGTTGGGTCCTTAACTGATGGGGTCACTGAACTCAAATGTGGAGGAGAAAGATCTGGTGGTCTTTGAGCAGATTCACTTCTATCTGGGCTAAGATGATGTTGGAGGGCATTTGCCTTGGGATATGCCACAGAGAATTTCTCCTTTCTGGACACCATAAATTTAATGTTGTAGCATTTCAAATATGGGTGTGAAGGTAAGCTGCTAGGCGAGGAGTAACTTAAACCTGTGCCTTCCACTTGTGATACAGACATCCATGAATGGCTTTGAAAGTGCTTTGCCATAGCTCACACACAACCCCTTGTACTAAATTAATCTGACAGCTTTTACAAAGTCCTACCAGTAAAATGTCATATAAGAATCATTTAGCTTTACCTGACCCAGCTGTTCTGTCCATGGATCCCTTCAAATGATCCAATTTACCAACAGGTTTCAACCTTCTACACAATGACAACCAATACAGAGTGCTTGATACCTTCAGAAATAAAGTGTGTAGATCTGAAGGTCTTAGAAACAGGGACATCAGTTGCAAGGGTTGTGATTCAATATCACATGTGTTAAATGAACTGTAAGACCTGGCCAGAGAAATAGGAAATGAACCTCTTGGGAAGAAGATCAAAGATTAGTGCAGAATGTTTTCAGAGCAGTAAGCATGCCAAGAAACGTGACTACAGAATCTGAATACTTGAGCCAAAACATAAACTAATGTTGCAGTGGTCAGATGATGCACTTGACTGGGATTGAGGCCCTTCTGGGGATGTTAAGGGTCACTCTTGAATGCCCTTCTCTTAAGGCGTTTTCATGATGCTGCAATAGAAAGATCAGATTATGCAGTTTTTCAAGCAACAGTTTCATCCTGCCATCTTTAAATGTAGCAAGAATTACCCCACCATGCAGGACCAAGAAAAAAATCCCAGGACAGAGCAGTACAAGCAAAGACAACAATTCAAAAAAGAAAGCATGCCTGGAGGGGCAGATTAAGACAAAATGACCTGGGTAGGGAATCCAGGAGCAGATACCCTCCCAGCAGCAATTGTAGCGCCCAGTATTGATTGAATTGTTCCCATTTCAGCCCTCTTTGTGGTGGGTAGAGACTTAGGAGTCTGCTTCCCTAAAATTAACTGTTTGCTAAGCTAGTGTGTCCTTTGTGGACCAGTATGATAATGTATTAAAGGTGAAAGACCCAGTACTGCTACTCCCAGTACTTCAGAAATTCCTCACAAGTGATAATGAACTCCAAAATTTGTTGTTGCACATTTAAAACATTGAAACCCCTTTGTACTCCTATTATGAGGGAGTACCTCTACACCCTTGTTTCTTTTATATACTGCTCTTTATCACTATACCACAGAGCCAGAGGGTATGCTCAATGATTGCCTGTTCTCTGACTTACTAGGTTTTCACTTAATTTGCTCTTGCAGCACTATAATTCTGGGGAATGCAGAATTTCAAGAAAAGTTGCTGACTACATTTGGTTGCTTGATTTAGGGGCTTACTATGAATACTTGGGGCCTGTTGCGATAATTGTAACCTATTCACCCTTTCTTGAAACTTGGCCAAAAGAGGGTTGACTGGTGGGCAAGTCCAAGGCTGGGCAGGACAGTCAATGACACATTGTAATGAAATTGCTCTGAAACTAGAAGCTAACATGTGCTTTCCTATCCTTTATAATCAACCTTCTTGCACTCATACCAGAGCTGAGAGTGAGACAGCTGCTGGAACTTGAAAAATAATGTATCCTGTCATAATCTTTGTAAATAATGTAATCAGTGGTACTGTCTTTCACGTTGTAGTTGTTGTCATGTCATTTTGTATATTGGACCAGGGTCCTGCCTTGAAAAAGTTCTTCAGACTAACATGCCTGTCTAATTTCCAAATGTGTAAATAAATACATGCACTTCTGTGGTCACAAAAGAAGAGTTCAGGAAGTGTCAAACTTTCTTGGACATCTCTCCTTCCTCAATCTGTTTTTCTTGGCAACTTCTATTTTAAATTAACTCCTGACAAGCAAAGCTGTAGAACTGTACCTCCAAGAGAAGGATCAGTTTTAATTCAGTGTTTCTGGTACAGAAAAAAGAGCACATGTGGAAACTGACCTTTTTCCTTATTGAACAAGTTTGTAGTAGTCAAAAATTCATAATGCCCACATTGCAAGCTGTCCTACCTACTTACTCAAAGATGCCTTGCTGGTGATTCTAGACTGCCTGCATATCCCCTGCTAGTGTAAACTATAGGCAGTATCAGAGATTTGCTGCAGACAACACTCAGTGTCAGTTTCATTGCCCTTTGTCCTTTTGTTTGTACCTGGAGTCTTCCAACTAATGCTCAACTCCAGTTTTGTCCATCTAGAAGCATTCATGTACATTTGTATAATTGAAGCATCCTTAGGAGAATTGAGGATGGATTTCTTTTTCCACTGTAACCTGGCTGTCTTTCTCAGTCTGCACAAAATTATGTGATCCATCCTGTACCAGAGATTGTTCTGGGGGTGGGGGGTGGGGGTAATAAACACCAGGGAAGGCAAAGTTTTGTTTCCTTAGGAGAACACTCTGTTGTTGGCCCAGTTCTTTCTTAAGGCCCTGCGCTATATGTTAGCATCTAGCTTCTTAATCCCTAGTGTCAAGAAAATTCCAGTGGTGCCTCAACTATGTAGGGGAGCAACAAGCCAGACACTGGAACTGAAAATTGCAAGTCACCTCAGCTATTGAAAAAGAGTTCTTATGGGGATAACTTGGGTGAAGTTAAACTCTGGTCTATCCTTTTCACTCCAGCACTTATTCAAGCACTGACTGCTCTACGTGCCTTGGATAGTGCACAGAAAGTACATACCTGGATTCCAAAACTGCAGGACATGCGGTCCTAGAAGTTTAGGAGCAAATACATAAATGTGAAAAAGATGATGGCCGTCATTTATGCCCTTGTTTTCAAGACATTATTCAAATCAAGTACCCTGCTGTTATTGACAGAGCTGCAATAGTGCAGCACATTAGCTAAAGAGGGGGATCTGCATTGTTTATGGCAGGCTCATCATTATATACAGGATAAGTTATACACAGTCAAAAATTAGGTGCTTTATAGCCTACTGGATTAAAACTAGTTACTTAACAGAGCAAAGATATTGTGAATGAATACTGTCACAGAAGGAGCATGTAACCAGTGGAGTACCGCAGATAACAGTGCTGGGCTCTTTTTAGAGGTCAACACAGACAATCACCCATAGATGAAAACTGTGAAGGTGACTGCAAGATGAGTAGCATTGTACTTCCAGTTCAAATGCAAAAGTACTGTGGGAAGGTGGGTAAAAGCAATTGTATATGTGTGTTTTGTGGGTATGCAGGGAGGTCCATCAGAGTGGGGGCCTGACAATGCTCTGTATGTCAGGCATAGATCTCCCCTCAAAAGCCGGTTGGAAACAAAATATAGGGATAGAACCTTGAGGTGGTCTGCATAGGACATTTTACTTAAGCCCTTTATTCTTTTAGTGAGGAACCTCTGTGGACGTTCCCATTGTTGGATATGCCTGGTTACGTACATACCAAAGTGGGGGGGGGGCATTGTACTAAATGATCTGATGAATGCCGAATACAGTGGAACAGTGACTTCCTTGGACTTAGATGCCATACCCTTGTTTATAAGTTGCGCAATATAGAATGATTTCCTCACTGCTGTAGACATGTGATAATCAGTGGCTAGATTACTGTGTATGCGCGTCCCTAAGTCCCTGACTACTAGGTCAACTCTAAGGGGTTTGTTGTCAGTATGATAGTTACTGTGGTGGATGACTTCCTGTAGGATACTATTATGCATTTCTTGGAATTTAGTTTTAGTCCATGGCTCTGACACCAGTTTTGTCTGTGTCGGTCCCTCCTGGAGAATATTTGTGTCAGTGTGTAATTCAATGACAGCTCCTACTTTATCAATCTGCAGATTTATTCAGCCAGAGACCACTGACATTGGCCTTGACTCCAGAGAAGTAAATGCCAAATGGGAGTGATGCAAGGACTGATCCCTGAGGGACACCACTTGTGACTGGCCTCCTTTGTAGAGATGAATTCCCCAATTCTAACTTTTTAGGTCCTATCTGTAAGCCAGTTGTTTATCTACTGGGTGACATTTGAGTTTGTACCTAACCTCTTGAGTTTGTCAACAATCCAGAGTGGGGGTTTGTGTCAAATGCCTTGGTCAGATCAAGGTAGGGAGTATGAACCATTTTGCCCTCATCCATTGCTTTGGTGACCTTCTCAAAGAAGTCCACCAGGTTGAGTAGGCATGATCTGCCTTTGACGAAACCAAACTGGGTTGGATTCAGTTTCTGGTAATTTACTGTATCAGTATTGATCATTTCCATGATGATTCTTTCCATGGCTTTACATACAAAACTAGTGAGACTTATGGGTCTGTAGATGGCCCACCTTTGTGCAGAGGGATGACTATTGCTGTTCTTCATTCATGAGGTACAAAGCCTGTTTGGAGGCTATAGTTAAATAGCAATACCAGAGGCCCTGATAGGTCATGTTTCATACTATTTGGAAGGCATCTTGGTATATTATTTGGGCCTCTTGATGCAGTGTTCTTGGCCTTAGAGAGAGCATTAAGGACCTGTTCCCTAGAGATAGTAGGGGGAGTTATGTTTGGTGGTATTTCCTGAGGGAAGCTTGAGGAAGAGAGAGGGGTAAAGTTAGAGCTAATTTATTGGCCAGTAGGCTTGATTATATCTTCTGGCTCAGTATAGGTGATCCCATTTACAATGAGCTCCGCACACAATTGTGCATTGCCTTTGAGGTTGCGGACATAACTAAAAAATGTCTTGTGGTTGTCCTTGGACTGGGAACCAAATTCACCTCAAAGTTGGCTTTGGTAGTCTTTATTTGTCCTGTGAGATGTTTGTTTAGTTTGATGAGAGTGCTTTTATCCTGCTGGCTGCTGCACCTCCTAATTTTTGTCATGATTTTCCTCTGTTATACAGCCTATTGATTTTGATTCCACCAGGGTGGCTTGTTTTTTTGAGTTAGTTGTGTATTTCTTCCTGGTGGGTACATCTGCCTCTGTGCAGCTATTAATGTGCTTGTCCAGGGTTTCTCTAAAAAGTTTTGCATATGCAACAGTGTTCTCGGGGTTTATGGTAGCTTGAAAGTTTGCCAGGTTATCACTTAATAGCAGGAGGTTAGCCTTAGAATAGTTTCTGAATATTCCAAGTTTAGCTGGGGGTCCAGGTTTTATTTTTACTTCAAAGGAGATCATTTTGTGGTCTGACCTTACCAAGGAAGACATTACAGTAGGGGTGTGCAACACTCTCCCATATTAGTGAGAACCACATCAGTACAGCTGCACCCCTGGTTGGTATATTGACTATCTGGTTCAGGGAGTTTGTGTTTACAAAATCCATGAAGCTCTGTGCCTGTACGTTTGGTATCATGTAGGATTCCCAGTTAATAGTGTGGTAATTAAAGTCGCCCATGAATATGGTATTGGGTTGGATGGTTGGTGTTCCTGATCAGTTTAAATATATAGTATGGGTTTGCTTGGTCATAGAGAGAGACCTGTAGCTGCCAAGGAAGTGATATTGGATTTTGCCTATGGTGATTTGAACATGGAGCAGCTCAAGTGCATTGCCCTGTCTGGCCAGCCTTGAGGTATATTTATTTTTGATGTAAATCGAGACACCTCCACCTTATTTCCTGTCTGTGTAGTAGCTGGTCTAAATGTGTGGAAGGCATTATAACCTTGCACTGTTGGTTTGCTGTCTGTGGCTTTAAACCATGTCTCGGTGACCGCACAGGCATCAGCATTCTCTAGAGTGAAGAGAGCTTGTAGGGAGTGGAGCTTTTTGTTTAGACTCCTAGCATTGAGCAGTAATACCTTTAGATTTTCTTGACTTTGCTTGCTATGTTAGAAGTACTTTCAGTTTGGCATTGCCTACCTAAGACACTGTGGAGGAAGACCATGTTTTAGCTATTATTCGAAAGCATAGAGGGGAGAGGGTGCTCACCATCCCTGGCAAAGCAGTGTGATCTGTTGACCATCTCCTTCCAAGATGACAAATATTGCACCCCCTTAGAATGAACTAAGCCAATTATTAGTCATTCATCTTTTGTTCGTATTGTGGCATCATCCTTGGAGAAGGTAAAATGCTGCTCAGTGTTATGCTCGGAACAGCCTGAGACACATATTCTGAGAGCTCCATGACGTCTGTCTTCATGTAGTCTAGGGAGGTACGTCTCAGGTCATTTACTCCCACATGGACTATGACTGAGTCATACTGGTATTTGTGGTCCAATGACCTGAGTGCATGCGTAATGTGGCAGATCTTAGCCCCTGATGAGCAAATGACTGTGTCTTTCTCCTTACTTGAACTGGTGAGAGGGACATCAGTGTGTCTCACAATAGAGTCTCCAATGACCAGAATGTTGGATTGTGTGGTGGCTTGCTTTATGAGCTTAGAAGTAGAGGCTCAGTCAGTTGTGTGTTGATGTGGGTGTTGTTTTGAAAGAGTGCATTTGGGGCTGCTGAGGGTATTTGTGTAGTTCATCTAGGAGGTCTTTGTGGTTTAGGAAGGTTACATTTAAGTGCCTCAGCAAATGTGGTCTATATGTCTGCTTTGACTTGTGTGTGATGGTTGCACAAGTTTTCCTATATTGTAATTTGAAATGTGATATTACATATGGTGAAGTATCTAACAAATGCAGATCGATATTTAAAGATGGGTAATTATTTTTCTAACATTGTGTTACTCAGAATGCTTCAAACAACATTTATTCTAAATATATTCAGAGTTAAAATGTATAGTATTAAGAACATAAGAAACACAAGTTTCATGATATGCTTTAATAATGGTGATTTTTTTTTTGTTATGTATTTGCAGTGTTGTTAAAATTGAATTTTGTTCTCTTAAACAGATTTGAAAAGTGAACAGCCATTTCTCTTTGTCATCTATGATTTAAAATATATTGTCATTAATGGGTCTACTTCACAATGTCGAAAGCCGACAATATTGAAGCTGATATTGTCGGCACCACAACATCGAAAGTGCAGAACATTGTGCAGGTAAATGGAAATCTCCGTAGGGGAGATTTCCATTTACCTCAATGTAGTGCAGTCTCGGAGTTGGAATATTTAAGTAGGGGGGATGGGGGGGGGCACAGCCCCCGTGCCTACACTAGTTAGTTTTTATTTTTGTTTGTTTTTTTTTTTTTTAAACGTTATTCGATGTTTTACTACATCGATCACTAGAGGTCGACCTTTAGTGATTCGAATTAGTAAGATTTCGGTAACGTGATATAGACGCTCATTAATTACTGAGAATTATGGCAGATAGTTTACAGTGATGGAAAAGTTACTTTTCAAATATTAATCAGTGTCATTTGTTATTTCCTGATCACTATTCAGCACAAGAGTGTGCCTTCATGGATGCTCAACTGTAGTATGAAAAAAACTGTACGTTTGGTATCGTGTAGGATTCCCAGTTAATAGTGTGGTAGTTACCGTACATTTTGGCTACAAAACCCGGACCAAAATACAAAAGGCGGGGATTATCCATATTCATCAAGGATACCCACACCTCCAGGTTAGTGGCACAGCACGATGCTTCAGAGATCATCCACATGCAACTAACAACGGGCAAAACTGATATTCAAATTATAGTTTGCTACAGATCACCCACCATGTCCCAGGACCCCCAGTCCACATTCCTAGAAACACTGGGAAACGTAAAGGTCCTGCCAAACACCTTGATATTGGGTGATTTCAATTATCCAAACATTAACTGGGAGAACTACTCAAGTACAAACTCCCTGGCCCAACATTTCCTAGAATTTATAAACTCAAATGCCGTGGAGCAACTGGTTAACACCCCCACCAGAGGTGACAACATATTGGACCTGGTCATCTCCAACCTGGGCGACCGGTGTTCCACACCGGAGGTCAACCCCTCGCTGGTTAGTTCTGACCATAAATTAATCACTCCGGATATCCACATTCCGCCACCACCCCCAGTGAAAGAAACCACCATGAAAAACTTTTAAAAAGCAAACTTCACGTTACGTAAGACCGAGGTGGGAAGTTTCAAAGCTCCCATGCTAAAGGATAACGCTGTCCAAGCTGCAAAATCCTTTACTAATGCACTCTACGGGCACCTACAAGAATGCATGGATTGTGCTATCCCATACAAAACCAAGACTCACTCCTCCAAGAAAAGGAAACCAGTCTGGTGGACCCCTGCCATAAACAAGCTATACAATAGAAGGAGGAAACTAGTACAGAAAAGAATAAAATCCCAAGAAGGGAAGAAATCCCTGATCAGTATCAGCAAGAAACAACGTTCCCTTATAAAATCATCCAAGGCTAGCTTTGAAAGAAAAATTGCCATGGACTCCAAAGATAACCACAAGGCATTCTTTAGCTATGTCAAGAATCTAAGTGGCAATTCTCAGATCTGCTCGGAGTTAGTGCAGAATGGCACAAAATACACTGAGCTGACCAATGTAGCCAACAATCCTGGCAGATAGGTTCAGTGCAAACTTAACCCCGCTCTCACCCCCAAAAGGGCCCATAACTATACCAGAAGAATGTAGTGCCCCTTAAATCACAGACACTCAGGTTAAAACAACCCTTTCCAAAGCCAAA